>NW_019154086.1:51595863-51761489 GCF_002288905.1 Enhydra lutris kenyoni
CCTAGAGTTGCTGTTCTTCTTCTCTTCGATCTCCCGTTGGATTTGTAGGTGTTTGCAATCTTTAGATAAGCTATCTAGCTGATCTCCCGCTACCTGAAGTAGTCTCAGCCTGCTACTTCTCCGCCATCTTGACTCCTCTCCCCTCTGCCCATTTCTTGATTGAATTCTTTGTTTTTTGGGTGTTGAATTTGTCAAGTTCTTTATAGATTTTGGATACTAGCCCTTTACCTGATATGTCATTTGCTAATATTGTCTCCCATTCTATCAGTTGTCTTTTGGTTTTGTAGACTGTTTCCTTTGCTGTGCAAAAGCTTTTGATCTAGATGAAGTCCCAATAGTTCATTTTTGCCCTTGCTTCCCTTGCCTTTGGTGATGTTTCTAGGAAGAAATTGCTATGGCTGAGGTCGAAGAGGTTGCTGCCTGTGTTCTCCTCAAGGATTTTGATGGACTTCTGTCTCACATTGAGGTCATTCATCCATTTTGAGTCTATTATAGTGTGTGGTGTAAAGAAATGGTCCATTCTTCTGCATGTGGCTGTCTAATTTTCCCATCACCATTTGTTGAAGAGACTGTCTTTTTTCCATTGGACATTCTTTCCTGCTTTGTTGAAGATTAGTTGACCATAGAGTTGAGAGTCTATTTCTGGGCTCTCTATTCTGTTCTGCTGATCTATGGTTCTGTTTTTGTGCCAGTACCATACTGTCTTGATGATTATAGCTTTGTAATAGAGCTTGAACTCTGGAATTGTGATGCCACCATTCCTCTGGCTATTTGAGGTCTTTTCTGGTTCCATACAAATTTTAGGATTATTTGTTCCATTCCTTTGAAAAAAAAATTGGTGGTATTTTGATAGGGATTACATTAAATGTGTAGACTGCTTTAGGTAGCATAGACATTTTCACAATATTTGTTCTTCCAATCCAGGAGCATGGAACATTTTTCCATTTCTTTGTGTCTTCCTTAATTTCTTTCATGAATATTCTATAGTTTTCTGAATACAGATTCTTTGCCTCTTTGGTTAGGCTTATTCCTAGGTATCTTATGGTTTTGGGTGCAATTGTAAATGGAATCAACTCCTTAATTTATCTTCTGTCTTGCTGTTGATGTATAGAAATGCAACTGGTTTCTGTGCATTGATTTTATATCCTGACACTTTACTGAATTCTTGTATGAGTTCTAGCAGTTTTGGAATGGTGTCTTTTGGGTTTTTCACATATATCATATCATCTGCAAAGAGTGAGAATTTGACTTCTTTACTTATTTGGATGCCTTTTATTTCTTTTTGTTGTCTCATTGCTGAGGCTAGGACTTCTAGTACTATGTTGAATAGCAGTGGTGATAGTGGACACCTGCCATGTTTCTGACCTTAGGGGAAAAGCTCTCAGTTCCTCCTCATTGAGAATGATATTCGCTGTGGTTTTTTCATAGAGGGCTTTCATGATATTGAGGTATGTACCTTCTATCCCTACACTGTGAAGAGTTTTGATCAAGAAAAGAAGCTATACTTTGTCAAATGCTTTTTCAGCATATCTTGAGAGTACCGTATGGTTCTTGTTCTTTCTTGTATTAGTGTATTGTATCACATTGATTGATTTGCAGTTGTTGAACCAAGGTTGCAGCCCGGGAATGAATCCCACTTGGTTGTAGTGAATAATCCTTTTTAAAGTACTGTTGGATCCTATTGACTAGTATTTTGGTGAGAATTTTTGTATCCATGTCCATCAAGGATATTGGTTTGTCATTCTCCTTTTTGGTGGGGTCTTTGTCTGGTTTTGGGATCAAGGGGATGCTGGCCTCATAAAATGAGTTTGGCAGTTTTCCTTCCATTTCTATCTTTTGGAACAGTTCTGGAGAATAGGTATTAATTCTTCTTTAAATGTTTGGTAGAATTCCCCTGGGAAGCTGTCTGGCCCTGGACTCTTGTTTGTTGGGAGATTTTTGATGACTGCTTCAATCTCCTTGCTGGTTATGGGTCTGTTCAGGTTTTCTATTTCTTCCTTGTTCAGTTTTGGTAGTTTATATGTCTCTAGGAGTGCATCCATTTCTTCCAGATTGGTAAATTTGTTAGCGTATAGTTGCTTATAATATGTTCTTATAATTGTTTGATATTTTTGGTGTTGGTTGTGATCTCTCCTCTTTCATTAATGATTTTATTAATTTGGGTCCTTTCTCTTTTCTTTTTGATAGGTCTGGCCATGGGTTTATCAATCTTATTAATTCTTTCAAAGAACCAGCTCCTAGTTTCATTGATTTGTTCTCCTGTTCTTTTGGTTTCTATTTCATTCATTTCTGCTCTGATCTTTATGATTTCTCTTCTCCTGCTGGCTTTAGACTTTCTTTGCTGTTCTTTCTCAGCTCCTTTAGGTGTAGGGTTAGGATGTGTACTTGAGACCTTTCTTGTTTCTTGAGAAAGGTTTATATCACTATATACTTTCCCCTCAGGACTGCCTTTGCTGTGTCCCAAAGATTTTGAATGGCTGTGTTTTCATTTTCATTTCTTTCCATGAATTTTTTCCATTCTTCTTTAATTTCCTGGTTAACCCATTCATTCTTTAGAAGGATGCTCTTTAGCCTCCATGTATTTGAGTTCTTTCCAACTTTCCTTTTGTGGTTGATTTCTAGTTTCAATTCACTGTGGTCTGAAAATATGCAGGGAATGATCTCAATCTTTTGGTACCAGTTGAGACCTGATTTGTGACCCAGGATGTGATCTATTCTGAAGAATGTTCCAAGTGCACTAGAGATGAATGTGTATTTTGTTGCTTTGTGATGGAATGTTCTGAATATATCTGTGATGTCCATCTGGTCCAGTGTGTCATTTAAAGCCTTTATTTCCTTGTTGATCTTTTGCTTGATGATCTGTCCATTTCAATGAGGGGGGTGTTAGAGTCCCCTACCATTATTGTATTATTGTCAATATATTTCTTTGATTTTGTTATTAATTGGTTTATATAGTTGGCTGCTCCTATGTTAGGGGCATAGATATTTAAAATTGTTAGATCTTCTTGTTGGACAGACTCTTTAGGTATGATACAGTGTCCTTCCTAATCTTTTATTATAGTCTTGGCTTAAAATCTAATTTATCTGATATAAGGATTGCCACCCCAGCTATCTTTTGATGTCCTTAGCATGATAACAACCGCCCTTTAAATCTGGAGGTGACTTTGGGTCTAAAATGAGTTACTTGCAGACAGCATATCGATGGGTCTTGTTTTTTTATACATTCTGATACCAATCTGTGTCTTTTGATTGGGGCATGGAGCCCATTTACATTCAGAGTAACTATTGAAATATATTAATTTGGTGCCATTGCATCACCTATAAAGTGACTGTTACTGTCTTTGTGTCTGTTCCTGTCTGGTCTACTCCTTTTAGGCTCTCTTTGCTTAGAGGACCCCTTTCAATATTTACTATAGGGCTGGTTTTGTGTTTGCAAATTCTTTTAATTTTTGTTTGTCCTGGAAGCTTTTTTATCTCTCCTTCTATTTTCAATGACACCTGAGTTAAATATGGTATTCTTGGCTGCATATTTTTCTCATTTAGTGCTCTAGATATATCATGCCATCCTCTCTGGCCTACCAGGTCTCTGTGCATAAATCTGCTGCCAATCTAATATTTCTACCATTTTATGTTACAGACTTCTTGTCCCGAGCTGCTTTCAGGATTTTCTCTTTGTCACTAAGACTTGTAAGTTTTACTATTAGATGATGGGGTGTGGACCTACTTTTATTGATTTTGAGGGGGGATTCTCTGTGCCTCCTGGATTTTGATGATTGTTCCCTTTGCCGTATTAAGGAAATTCCCTATTATAATTTGCTCCAATATACCTTTTGCCCTCTCTCTCTCTCTCTCTTTTCTTCTTCTGGAATCCCAATTATTCTAATATTGTTTTGTCTTATGGTATCATTTATCTCTCAAATACTCCCCTCCATGTCCAGTGGTTGTTTGTGTCTCTTTTGCTCAACTTCTTTATTCTCTGTTATTTGGTCTTCTATATCACTAATTCTCTCTTCTGCCTCATTTATCCTAGCAGTAAGAGCTTCCATTTTTGATTGCGCCTCATTAATAACTTTTTTGATTTCAGCTTCATTTGATTTTAGTTCTTTTATTTCTCCATAAAGGGATTTTATTTCTCCAGAAAGGGATTCTCTAATATCTTCCATGCCTTTTCTGAGCCCAGCTAGCACCTTGAGAATTGTCATTCTGAATTCTAGTTCTGACATATTACCAATGTCCATATTGATTAGGTCCCTAGCCATCAGTTCTGCCTCTTGTTCTTCGTGTGTGTGTGTGTGTGTGTGTGCGCGCGCGCGTGTGTGTGATGCTGAATTTTTTCACCTTGTCATTTTATCCAGATAAAAACATATGAATGAGAGAATAGAATACTAAAGTGGCGGCAAAGACCCCAGAAAAATATCACTAACCAATCAGAAGATACCTGAAACTGGGGGAAATGGAAGGGGGAAAATAAAAATAAAAAAATAAAAAATTAGACTGATGAATATAACAGAGCCGCTCACTTGATTTTAGGTGTATTCTGGTCTCTTAGAAGAAAGTAACTCCCAGAATTTTAGAGAAAGGAAATCTTATATATATCCAAAAATAAGGGTAAACAAAATAAAGGGATGGAATATGACTGTAAAGATAAAAATTTTAAAAAAAGATTCTAAAAAAGGAATTGATAAGTTGGTTGGAAAAAGAAATTAAAAAAAAAAAAAAGAGGAGAGAATGTGATCAAGCTGGAGACTAGAACAAAGCCAGGTGCTGTATTTAAGGTATATTTTGATCTAGTAGAAGAAATTATATCCCAAAAATTTAAAGGAAAAAAAAAAACCTATATGTATACAAAAAATAAGATTAAATACAGTGAAGGGATAAAATATAACAATGAAATTTAAAAAGATTTTTTTTAAAAGGTATTGTAAAGATAAAATAGCTTAAAAACATTAAAAGAGGAAAGAGGAAAAGTTAAAAAAAAATAGAAGAAGAAGAAAAATGGAATTAAAAAAAATAACTTTACCAGACTAAAGGATCATGAGGGAATGCCATGAATTCTATGCATTGCTTTCCCTAGCTCTGGAGTTCTGCAGTTCTCGTTGATTGGTGAACTTGGTCTTGGCTGGATGTTCTCGCTGATTTTCTGTGGGAGGGTCCTGTTGCCATGATTCTCAAATGTCTTTGCCCAAGGTGAAATTGCACTGCCCTTGCCAGGGACCAGGCTAAGTAACCTGCTCACATTCACACTCGGGACCTTTTGTTCCCTGAATGCTTGCCATAGAGCTTTGGAGGAGGAGAATGAAGATGGTGGCCTCCCAGTCTCTGGCCCAGAGGAGCTGAGAACTCAGGGCCCCACTCCTCAGTACGCCCTCAGAGAAAAGCAGCCAATCCCTCCCATCTCCCTGGTCTCCAGCCAGTCCTTGCTTACCCAGCCTGTGACTGATTGTTTCTGTCTCTGGTGCAAGGCCCCATTTGAAGTCTCCAAACCCTGCAGATTCCTGCTGCACACTCCTGCACCACTTCTCCCGGAGGAGGAAGGAGGGGGTCTCCGGATCTGCCACTTGTGGGGTCCTTGCTCTAAGAGCAATGGCCCAAGTGTGCTTTGGATCATGGCTTAAGGTAACCCCAAGCCGAAAGCTCACTCCTCAGCTCCAGCTCTGTCTCTGTAACTGGCTTCCCCACTCTGATGCCTCACAGCTCTGCCACCCTCAGATACCCCTGGTCTTTCTGTGACCCTGTGGATCCTGAGACCACACTGTCCCTGTGAGGGCTGCACCCCCACTTACCCTCAGAAGCGACATGCCTCAGTGGAGCAGACTTCTAAAAGTTCTGTTTTTGTGCTCTGCTGCTCCACCGCTTGCCAGGAGCCAGCCCCCCCCGACCCCTCACGGTCTATCTTCCCGTCACTTCAGATTCATTTCTCCGCAAGTCCTACCTTCTGGAAGGTGGTCAATTTTGTGTTCCTACAATTGCTGCTCTTCTTCTCTTGTATCTCCTGTTGAGTTTGTAAGTGTTCAGAATGATTTGATAACTATTTAGCTGAACTCCTGGGACCTAATGCTATTTCAGTCTGCTACTCCTTTGCCATCTTGCTTCCTCACTCTCTTTATATATTTTTATATTTCTGTACTACATTTGCCATACTTCTGTTGATACTTATCAATTTTCAGCCTTTTTTACTGTGTCTTTCCTCCAGTAATATATAGGACTCTAGTGAACAGATATTTGTCCAATTCATGTTGGCCTCACTGTGGTAAGCATGGTAGCTTACATATAGTAAGTATTTAAAAAATGGTTAATGTATGAATGGAGTGAACAAGCAAAGCATGCATTATAACAAATTCCATAGTAGATAAAATTATCATCTCAGTGCTTATTTTGAATGGTTGTTTTAGGAAAGATAGGAGGTATGTACTGAGGTAGAAGTATATAATTACTGTCTTATCTTTGCTTCAAAGTTTGAAAGATGTATTCTAAATGCCTGTAACTCCCTCTTAGAAACACTTTATGAATCTGTCATTCATTAGTTATCCAAACTTTTTTCTCCATCTTATATCTTGTAGGAAAATATGTTGGGATGTTTACCATTACCTTTGTAAAATAGTGCTTCCTTTGATTAGTTCAAAGACAAATTACTTCCAGCCTTAATGTGGATGTTCTGTTTTGTTATTCTAGAATTTTGTGGATAAGGTCACTTTCATCTCATCAGTAACTTTCATTGGTTTAGGGCTCGTATTCCTCAGCAACCTCATCATGGCAGTAGGAAGCGTTTTTAGAGTATGCGCCTACCATCACAACACATGCACATCACCACTTTTTTCCATTCCCTTGCTAATTTTAATCACTGAGGTGTGTGTTTTATTTTTTGAAAAAAGACAACAAAAATTATGAATGCCATTTTAAGTGGGAAGAAGTATTGTTATAAGTACAATTATAATTTGGATTTTATTTCTAATCCCCTTCCTAACAAACAACAATCTCCTACTGCTTATCTTTTTATCCTACAGGAACACTAGCCCAGATTTTTCAAGGATTAATCAAGACAGTTTCTAATATCCCTTTCCAGGTTATATCTATTTGGCCTGCATTTATTGAAAGGGCCATAATGTCCTTCTGAACAGTTTTTTTTTTAATATTTTATTTATTTATTTGACAGAGAATGAGAGATCACAAGTAGTCAAAGAGGCAGGCAGAGAGAGGAGGAAGCAGGCTCCCTGCTGAGCAGAGAGCCCAATGTGGGACTTGATCCCAGGACTCTGAGATCATGACCTGAGCTGAAGGCAGAGGCTTAACCCACTGAGCCACCCAGGTACCCCCTGAACATTTTTTTAAAGGTATTTGAACATGGGCAAGTAGAAGTTATTTATTAACCACTGTGTGTGTGTGTGTGTGTGTGTGTGTGTGTGTGTGTGTGTGTGTATGTGTGAAATCAACAGAGCCTTTAAGGTATTTTTGCATCTTAATGTATACTGAAGAACTTAGAGTAACTAAAAATCTAAAATTTTCCCAAATTCCAGAATTTATAAAAAACAGTAGTTAAAAGCAAGAAACAACAAAGATACCTGGGTATGTCCTCTATACTTTTTCACCCAAATGTATACTGATTGGTTTGTTTGCTATTATTTTTATCTATACTTACCTCCTTTCATCATTATTCCATTTTTTGTTGTTGTTGGTTAACAATCTTTAATTAAATAACAGTTGTTGTAAGAGGCTTTAAGAAAATCTATAAAAATAATTGTTACCAATTTTTCTTTAATCATATAATATTTACCTTCTTTTAGGAACCCTAGCTAATTAATGAGCACATGCCTACCCTTCAGTAGATACTATATTCAGGATATGTCTTTAGTTTTCTCTGTCTCTTTTTGATTAGAACTAGAAGGAATATTTTAGAATGAAGAATAGTAATATGACCCCTAACAAAGAGAATAATTTAAAAAGAATAACAGCTAGCATCTATTGTGAGTTTCCTATGTATTATTTTAAGTGTTTTCTAAGCACTTTAAATGTTTTAAACCACATAATCCTCTTAACAAATTTCACTGAAGCCCAGAAATATTGAATAACTTTCCCGGGGTCTCAGAGCTAGTTAATGGTAGAGCCAAGATTCAAACACAGAGAGTCTGGATTTAGAGCCTGAGGGTTTTTGTTTGTTTGTTTGTTTGTTTGTTTTGAGAGAGATAGAGAGATAGCTGGAAGAGGGAGAGAAAGAGAATCTTAAGCTGGCTCCACACCCAGTACAGACTTGTCCCAAGTCTGCCTGATGCAGGCTGACACAGGGCCCACCTGGGGCCCATACAGAGCTCAATCTCATGACCCTGAGATCATGACCTGAGCGGAAATAAGAGTCAAGAGTTGGATATTTAACTGACTGAGCCACCCAAGTTCCCCTAGAGCCTGGACTTTTAACCATTTGATGACCTTAGGTCTCAACTCATTTTCTTGTGATGAAGTTGAGACTATACTCTTCATCCATATATCTCTGAGTGATATAATAAGAATCCATTTTTTTTCCCACTAGGGAAGAAGTGAATACCTTATTACTGTTTTTAACTTAGTTGCTAGACTGTGGAGTCCCAGAGAAATGTTTCTATGTGATAAATTTCCAAGGGTTCTATTTATAAAGTACCTATTATCAAGTAATAGTTATAATATTTGCCATAACATATTTTTTTCAATGAATAACACATAAAAACCCAAATTACCTTAACATGAAGAATATTAGATTATGCTTTCTCTTGGGTCTTCATAATTGTTACTCTTGGATTTTTTCCTGACTCTAACTCAGAGATGCCTCTCAGGGTCTTTTGTAACAGTGGTATTCAAGAGTATTGTCAGGAATGAATAAATTGCATAAGTTACAGATGAATTCTTGTATTTTCTCAGTGAAATTCAGTTTTAGAAACCTATCTCCTTTGCCCCTTCAGATAATATAACTGTTGTTGCACTGTTGTTATAACTGTTATAACTGTTATTAATTTTATCCAGTGTGTACATTTAGCTCAGCACAATTTTAAAAAACAACCTTTGTAGTCAGATAGATGTAGATTCAAAGCTCCAGCTGACATAGTAGTTTCTTCAAATGGTCATAGTAGTTACTTCAAAGAGTTGAGAATTAAATGAGGTAATCTGCATGAGGTACTCAATACACTATCCACACATAGTAGGCATGACATTAATAGTAAATAACTACTCTTTAACAATAGTAAAATGAACTACTTTCAGATACTGTTACTTAATTTTTCCCCTCACAGTTAGTATGCTCTTAAAATATATTTCTAATAATTAAATTTCCATAATGTTAACTGTAAATATTTTCTCTGGTATAGCCTTTTGTTATGCATCAGCTCATTGAGCAGAAGCACCTCGCAGAGAATACAGTTCTGAGTACCATTGGGTTTATGATGTATATGTTTATATTTTTTACGATTAAGAATAGAAAATGGAGAATACGTATGCTATGTGGAAAAAAAAAAAATGTTTTCCTTAGACGTGTATTTTCCCATGAAGGATCTGTTGCCTTGGAGGATCTATCTGTCCCCATTCAGTCCCACATTGCCTTTGTGAAACCCACCAATTCTTCCTTGCTCCTCTGAGATTGAAGGGCTGATGTCATCATTCTTATACTTGCATAATTACACATAATGCACGTCCAATCTGCCATTCTAAATGTGGAGAGCTGACATTCTGGCATGTTCATGCGTGTATTCCAGGCAGTGCTCTAAACCCTGTGGGCACCTCTTAGCACAGCTATTGAGGAATCCATAAAGAGCCATGAGTCAAAATTAGGTGAGCAAAAGAACTAGGGGTATGGGACAAAGGAATACTTACACTGGGGTCTTAACTCAAATGCTTAGGCTTTATGTTTCAGGAAATTACAAGAAATGCTTGGATAAAGATTATGCTTTTTCTATTCCCAAACATATTACTTATTAGGTGGTCAAAAAAAAAAAAAGGTTGAGGTCATATTTGCCACAAAACACTATAAGAATGGAGTGGAAGCAAGAATCAAGCATTTGTTAAACTCCAGTGACAATCCAGATAATGAGCAAAATATTTCTAAACACATTATTACATTTAAATCTCACACAGTTCTACAAGGCAAAGCTCATTTAATCCATTCTGGAGATGAGAATTCTGGCCCAGAGATGTTAAGGAGTTGTTCATATAGCTGAAATCTAAAAAAAAAAAAAGAATATTTCTGATTCTAAAGCCCACAAGTGCTTCTAGTATATAATACTGCTTCTACAGGAACTGTATGCATAAGGACATATGCCAACAGTTAAGGGCATAATTAAAGTCTTCAGGGAAGACACAGTGAGAAATTATAAATTTCTATTATTTAGATTGTTCTAGGATCTCAGCAGTATGAGCTTACTCTTCCCACTGCAGTCTTCAAGAAAGAGGGTTTGATCTGTGAGTCGTGATGAAAGGGAAAGGAAATGGTTGAGCAGTGGATAGGAAAGAAATTTGGTCCACTTGACCTTGTATTGAAAGTTCTTACCTTGAAGTTGTCCCAAGTCTGCCTGAATAATGAGGGCTGTCATGAAGGAGACTGATAAAGACTGAATGTCTGACACTGACAACAATAACATTTCATCATTGGTAAAAATGTTCCACAAGGGGCTGATAATATAACTAGGGATTATGCATGACTTACTCACATAATGGCAGTGGATCCCATTCAGAATAGCCTCTGAAGACAATGGGACATGGGCTGACAACATTTCTGCTCCATCAGCAAAGACATCTTTGTCCAGCAGAGAAGCTGATGAAATAACATCACCTGAATCCTCTTTGTGTATGTCAGAAGGTAGAAGGATAAAAGTTTAAGGCAAGATTTAATGGTCCTGTGTACTATATATTAGTATGTCAAATAGACTTTAAGAACCAAGAAGAAGATAAAGGTCCTTTGGTATACTAGAACTGATCATACCGAGGGAATCCATTTACATCTCAGGCCATGTGTGATATCCTTTGAAAATAAGCATAACCACCTGTGGATTTTGTAGAGTTCAAGTATGCAATGCAATAGACATTTTTATCTGAAGTTTGGCTTTACTTTAAACTTTATACAAAAGACATAAAGGAATATAGTCACCTAGATTTATTTGATTGCCCAGTGTATTCCTAAACATGCAGTGATATGGAGAAATAGGCATTTCTTTCATATGGGTAAAAATGTAAATTGATACAAACATTTTTGAAAGCAAGTTAAATATACTTCTTAAAATTTAATTTTATTCATTGATTCAGTAATCCCTATCATACAACATCCACACAGAAATAGTTATATAAGTACACAAAGATACACATACACATATCCATTCCAGTGTTCCTCATGATGGCAAAAAAAAAAATTTAAATGATCT
The DNA here is from genome assembly GCF_002288905.1 of Enhydra lutris kenyoni. NCBI lineage: Eukaryota > Metazoa > Chordata > Mammalia > Carnivora > Mustelidae > Enhydra > Enhydra lutris. The sequence goes on from NW_019154086.1 coordinate 51,607,236, forward strand.
CAATAAGGGATTAATTAGATAAATTTTTGAAGATAGATATACTAGACTACTAAACAGTTGATAAAAAGAATAAGATAGATCTATGTCTAGATATAAATATCCATGACATATTGTCAAGTGGAAAAAAATAAACTAAGAACAGTATAGTCTTATCTCATCTTATAAAATTAAAAAGGATAAAGTGTATATATATTTCTTACAAAAGCAGAAAATAGAGGTTAAAAGAAAAAATTAAGAGGTATATACCAAATAATTATTTGTAAATGATAATTATTATAGGGGATTTAAATTTGCCCCATTATACATTTCTATACCATCTTATTTCTCATAATAAATAAGTGCATATATAGAAAACATTTCATATACAACTTTTATAATAATAAAAATAGATATGTATTTGTAAACAAACACTACAAAGTAAACAAAGGAAAAAGAGCAGAAACCCAGGCCTATGGAAGCTTTTCAAGCTACTGGCTATGGCAGAAGTACATGGTTAATACTGCTAGGGTCTCCAGTGTGTACTAAGGATAACACCATAAAACCTCAAAAGCACAAGTCAAAAATACCTAAGATTTATAGTTCTTTGACATTTCCCAGTTCTTCATAAGTAATTTTCTGAGTATCTTCATATTTCTCTGTCCTTTATGTTTCTTTCTGACTGGTGTTCCTACCTGGCTTTTAATGGATCAGAGAATAAGCAGAAAAATCTCCTATAAGAAGAAAATAAAATTCAATAGTTAGCAAAGAAGCATTTGAGGTTTTGATGTCTGTAGCCTTGAAATTGAGGAAGGTAGGGCTTGATATCATTGCACATTTCTAGATAAATTTTATGAAGTATAGTATTCTCAGCAATGTTTGTTTATGAGCTTATGTATGGCCAATGTTATGAGAAATTTTTAAGTATTCGTAAAAAAGAGGGACACATTGGTGGCTCAATCAGTTAAGTGCCCAGCTCTTTGTTTTGGCTCAGGTCATGATCTCAAGGTCATGAGATTGAGCCCCACATCAGACTCCATGCTGGCTGGGAAACCTGTTAAAGATTCTCTCCCTGCCCCTCCTCCCTGTGCTTGTGTACATGCTCTTTCTCTCTCTCTTAAAAAAAAAAAAAAAGAAGAATTTGTAAAAAGAAATATACATTTGCATTATTATTCTTTTTAAAAGGCTAGTTATAAAGAATTAGTTTCTTGGAACCTCACATTTGGCTTTCATTTATTTATATTTGATTTCTAAAAAAAAGAAATGATGCCACACATTTGGGTGAGCTTCTATAGAAATTATTTATTGAGAACCTAGAAATACACTCTGACCATTTCTGGAGAACCTGGAACTTCATACAGTATTTGTCTTTTTCTGAATTATCTTACATAGCATTGTATTTTCAAGATCCATCCATACAGTCAAAAAAGGGAAGATAGCTTCCCTTCTCATAGCAGAATAATATTTCATTGTATATACATTCAACATCTTTTTTATCCTTTCATCCATCAATAGGCATTTGAGTTGTTCTGTTTCTTTACTATTGCAAATAATGCTGTAATAAACACAGGAGTGCATATATCTCAAAGAAATCTTGTTTCCATTTCCTTTGTTTATATAGCCAGAAGTGGAATTTAATTTTTTAAATTAGTGGGATTTAATTTTTTCAGAACTTCCATTCCTATCAACAATATATAAAGTTTCCCTTTCACCACATCCTCACCAGTACCTGTTTTCTCTTGATTTCTTGGTGATAACCATTTCAAGAGTTGTTAGATGTTGTTAAACATCTGTGATTTTGATTTGCATTTCCCTGATGATTAGTGATGTTGAGCATCTTTTCATTGACCATTTTAATGTGTTCTTTGGAGAAATCTTTATATAGTTTTTCTGCCATTGGTTTTTCCATTGGATTGTTTCTTGTTATTGAGTCGACTGGGTTATTTATATATTTTAGATATTAACCCCTTATCTGATACATGGTTTTGAATATTTTTTCCCATTCTGTAGTTTGTCTTTTCAGTGTGCTAATTGTTTCTTTTGCTGTGTAGGAGTTTGTTTTTTTTTTTTTTTTCATGTAAATTCAGTTAGCCACACACAATACAACATTAGTTTTTGATAAAATGTTCAATGATTCTCTAGTCGAGTACAACACCCAGACGCATCACATCACGTGTGTAGAAGCTTTTGAATTAGTTGTGGTCCCATTTATTTTTGTTGTTTGTGGTTGTGACACCATGCCCCCAAGATTATCACCAAGAAGAATATTGATGAGCTTCTTCTTCTAGAAGTCTCATGGCATCAGGTCTTGTGTTTAAATCTTTGATTCATTTTTAGTTAATTTTTGTGAATGGTGTGAGAGGTCCAATTCCATTTTACAACATGTGTTTCTACAGTTTCCCCAGAACCATTTGTTAAAAAGACTATCCTTTCATCAGTGTATATTGTTGGCTCCCTTGTCAAGTATTAGTTGACAGTACATGCTGGGGTTTAAATCTGGGATCTCTATTCTGTTCCATTGGTTGATGTATCCATTTTCTGTGTGAGTACCATACTGTTCTTATTACTGTGGCTTTGTAGTATAGTTTGAAATCTGTGTTATCTCCAGCTTTGTTCTTTTTTCTCAGGATTGCTTTGGCTTTAGGACCTTTTGTGGTTCTACAGAATTTTTAGGATTGTTTCTTCTATTTCTCTGAATAACTTAAGCATTTTGATGGGGACTGTATTGAATCTGTAGATGCCTTTGGGAGTATGGCCACTTTAACAATATTAATTTTTCCAACCAATGTTCCAATGGACATTTGTTTTCTTTCCATTAGTTTGTGTCATTTCCAATTTCTTTCAGGAAAGTTTCATAGTTTTCATTGTATAAATCTTTCATTTCCTTGGCTAAATGTTTATGTATTTTATTATTTTTTATGCTATTATGAATGGGATGATTTTCTTTCTTTTTTAGATGCTTCATCATTAGTGTAAAGGAATGCAATTGATTGCTATATGTTAATATTCTATATTCTATATGTTTTGTATCCTGCCACTTAACTGAAATTTCTATTAATTCCAGCAGAGTTTTTTAAACTAATTCTTTGGGGTTTTCCTATGTATAGGATCATATCAAATAACAATTTTACTTCTCCCTTTCTGATTTGAATGCTCTTTATTTCTTTGTCTTGTTTAATTGTTCTAGCTAGACCTTCCAGTATTATGGAGTGGTGAAGATGGGTATCCTTGCCTTGTTCCTGTTCTTAGAAGAAACATTTTTCTTCCCATTGAGTATAATGCTAGCTATAGATCTGCCATATATGTTTATTTTGTTGAGGAATGTTCCTTCTATATTCACTTTTTTAAGGGTTTTCATCATGAAAGAATGTTGCCAAATGCCTTTCTGCATCTTCTGGGATATGATTTTTATCTTTAGTTTTATTGATGGGATGCATTGCATTTATTAATTTGCACATTTTGAGTCAACATTGCATCCCAGAGATAAATCCCACTTGGTCATCATGTATAATCTCATTTGTTCTTGAATTTGGTTTAATAATATCTTGTTGAGAAATTTTGCATCTATATTCATCAGGAATATTGGTCTATAGCTTTTTTCTGCTATCCTTATCTGGTTTTGGTATCAAATGAATATTCCCTCCTCCCTGATATTTTGGAAGAGTTTTAAGAGAATTGATACTACTTCTTTAAAATGTTTGGTAAAATTCTCCAGTGAAGCTGGAGTTTTCTGTGTTGATAGTTTTCTGTGTTACTATTGTTGTTGTTGTATTACTAATTTAAGATCTATACTTGTTATTGATCTATTTGGATTTTTTATTTCTTCTTAACTCAGTCTTGGTAGGTTATGTGTTTCTAGAAATGTATCTGTTTCTTCCAGGTTTTGTAATTCCTTGGCCTATAATTGTTCATAGTAGTCTCATGATTTTATGTAGTTCTACAGCATCCATTATAATGTCTTCTTTTTCATTTCTAATTTTGTCTTTTTCTTAGCCTAGCTAAAGGTTTGTCAATTCTATCTTTTTCAAAATGAGTTTCATTGATCCTTTCTATTATTTTTTGGTCACTATTTCATTTATTTCTGGAAGAGATCCTTATTTCCTTCCTCTTGCTAAATTTGGGTTTATTTTTCTAGGTCTTTGAGGTGTTAAATTAGGTGGTTTGAGATCTAATTTCTTAATATAAGGGTTTGTTGCTATAAACTTTCCTCTCAGTATTGTTTTTGCTGCATCATACACTATTCAGTAAGTTGTCTTTTTATTTTCATTAGTTTTGAGATCACTTTTTAAAATATCCCTTTTGATTTCTTTGACTCAATGGTTGTTTAGGACTGTGCAGTTCAGTTTCAATATATTGGTAGATCATCTCACTTATTATTGATTTCTAGTTTCATAACATTTTGTTCAAAAAAGATAGTTGGTGTGATTTCAATCTTTTTTTTTTTGAGAGCAAGAGACAGAGACAGAGACAGAGACAGAGAAAGAAAGTGCAAATGGGGGTAGGGGTAGGGGCAGAGGAAGAGGGAAAGAGAATTCCAAGCAGGCTTCACACCCAGGGAGAAGCTTGGTCTGAGCCAAAATCAAGAGTCAGCCACTCAACTGACTGAGCCACCCAAGAACCCCTAATATGATAGCAGTTTTAAATTTGCTACAATTTGTTTTTGCCCTATCATATTATCTATCCTGAAGAATGTTCTTTATGCATTTGATAAAAATGTGTATTTGGCTGCTCTTGGATGGAATGTTTTGTATATATCTATTAAGTTCATTTGTTCTAAAGTGTAGTTCAGTTCTGACATTCCCTTGTTGATTTTCTCTGGATAATCTATCCATTGCTTATAATGGAATACTGACATCCCTTACAATTCTTGTATTGTTATTTCTCCCTTAAGATCTATTATTAATTGCTTAATATACTTCAGTGCTAAATTGGGCATGTGTATATTTATAAGTTTTATATATTCTTTGTGCGTTTACCTAAGGCTGGGACCCTGTGCTTTAAGTCTGTTTTGTGTGATATAAGTATGTCTACACCCACATCCTTTTGGTTTCTTTTTGCTTTGAATAACATCTGGCATCCAGTCATTTTGAGCCTACATGTGTCTATTAAGTGGCATATAATTTTTTTTTTAATCTATCCAGTCACTCTATGACTCTTGATTTGTGAGTTCAAATCATTTACATTTTGGGTGATTACCGATCTGTTAGGATTTACTACTACCATTTTATCTTTTGTCTTTCTGGTTATTTTGTCTCTTCATCGTTTCTTTGTCCTTCTGTATCTGTCTACCTTTCTAAGCTGGTTATTTTCCATGGTGATTTGCTCAGTCTTCTGTTTTTTTTTTTTGTTGTTCTTGTGTTTTGTGTTTCTATTGTAGATTTTTGCTTTATAGTTACCTCAATGTTTACTTACATCAAACATCTCATAGATATAATCGTCCTTTTTCTGCTGATATCAGTTTATCTTCATTTTCCTGTAAAGTTTCCATTCATTTACTCTTCCCCTTTCATATTTTTGATGTCACAAATTACTTCTATTTTTTAAATATTTTTTATTTATTTGACAGACAGAGATCACAAGTAGGCAGAGAGGAAGGCAGAGAGAGATGGAGAAGCAGGCTCCCTGCTGAGCAGAGAGCCCAATGCGGGGCTTGATCCCAGGACGCTGGATCATGACCTGAGCCAAAGGCAGAGGCTTTAACCCACTGAGCCACCCAGGCGCCCCACAAATCACCTCTTTTTATGCTGATTTTTTTTTTTTACTAAGGTTAGAAGCTATAACCTTTATGCTATAGTTTAGAGTTTACTATAGTATTCTAAAAAAAAAAAAAAGTTAGTCTTCTATCATCTAATCAGAGTTTTCTGTACTCTCATCTTTTCATTTCAGCTTGAAGTCTCCTTTCAACCTTTTCATAAGGCAGGTTTAGTGGTGATGAACTCCCTCAAATTTTGTTTGGGAAAGCTTTATTTCGCCCTCATATCTGAAAGATAACTGCTGGATTGAGTATTCTTGGCTAGCAGTTTCTATCTTTCAATATTTTAATATGTCATTCTACTCTCTCCTAGCCTGTAGACTTTCTGCTAAGAAATCTGAAGAGCCTAATGGGTATAATTTTGTAGATTATTTTGTCCCCCACCAGCTGCTTTTAAAATTCCTTATCATTGACTTTTGACAGCTTAGAGATAATGTGCCTTGGGGAAGGTCATTCAGCATTGAGAAGTGAGGTTTCTGCTAGCTTCCTGGACCTGTGGACTTGTATATACAGTTTGTTCCCCAGGTTTCGGAAGTTCTCGGCTTTTTTTTTTTTTTTTTAATTTATTTATTTGACAGAGAGATCACAAGTAGTCAGAGAGGCAGGCAGAGAGAGAGGGAGAAGTGGGCTCCCCACTGAGCAGAGAGCCTAATGTGGAGCTTGATCCCAGGGCTCTGAGACCATGACCTGAGCCAAGGGTAGAGGCTTAACCCACTGAGCCACCCAGGCACCCCAGCTTTTATTTTTTAAAATATGTTTTCCATTCCCTTCTCCTTCTCTTCTCCTCTTGGGACATCCATTATCCTTATGCTAGTTTTCTAATGGGGTCAGTTTTTGTAGAGTTTCTTCACTTTTTAAAAATCTCAGTTCTTTCTCTTCTTCCCCCTTAATCATTTCCATAATTCTATCCTTGAGCTGCTAATTCTCTCTTCCATGTGATTGCTCTATTCCCAGTGCATTCTAAGACAGTCTTTATTTCTTTTATTGAGCTCTTCAGCTTCAGAATTTGTTCGGTTCTTTTTTAGAATTTCAATCTCTTTGGTAAAGTACTCCTTCTGTTCATTAATTTTATTCCTCAGTTTATTGTATCACCTTAGGGGTATTTGTTGTTTTGGGTTTTGTTTTTTGTTTTGTTTCGTAGCTCATTGGTTTTCTTCATAATGCCTATTTTAAACTTTTTATCAGTTAGATGACATTCTCCCACATCTTTGGATTCAGTTGCTGGAAAATTGTCAGTTCCTTTTTGTGATACTGTATTACCATGATTTTTCATGGTGTTTGATGAGAAGTGCCTCTGCATTTGAAGTAGCAAAGACCTTTCTTGTTGAGGCAATGCTTTTACTTTGATTCTAACAGTTCAACAGGTTGGTAGTAGGAACCTTCCTTTTGTCTTCCAGAAGGTGGTGCTACAGCACCAGTCTTTGGTTTCCCTTAACGAAGCTGACCTAACCCTAAGGCCTGGACCCTATGCATATATGTTTAAAAAACAAAACAAAACAAGACTTGGTGGCAGAGTAGGGGCCAGTGTATACTTAGCACTTGGGGCTCTGGGTATGCCCACAGCCTGGTGGGGGAAATCCTCAGGTGAGTGGACGAACCCCAGAGATCCATGGTCAGTACCCAGTACTTCCCAGGGAGATACTTTCTTACAGTTTTCTTTGCCTATTTCCCTTTCCCTTCCCTTCCCTCCAGGCTCTGGGGTCTCTCTTCAGAGGGAGCAACTAGTCCCTCCAGTTATAGCACACTTGGCTGGGCATGTCTCCACTCACCACCTTCACCTCCCACCTCTGCCAGGAAGGTCATGATGGCTTGCTGATGAGCCTGCCACTGCCTTCTCTGTGGTCACCAACTCCACTGCTACAAGCTCCACTGCCCCTTCCCTTGTGCTCTGTCACTTCTGCAGTCCAGTCCAACTTCTTTCAGGTGCACAGATGGATGGATATCTAAGGTATCCTTGTATGCTGTACACAGGCTTTTTAATTTTTATTGTTTTTGGTTTGGGATGTCCAATTAGCTAAGTCAAGGGGAGAGAAAAAGGGAACAACTCATGCTGCCAGTATCACTCTGAGCTACTTCTCCTTATTACTCCAAGTCCTCTGTTTGAAAACTAGTATTTACATATTTATTTTGAGACCTTAAAGGGAGGTAACTATTTCCACTTCAGGCCAGATAAAAACTAGGAACTATTAAATTTTATCCAGGACTCCAGAAGTAAACAAAATGTGACAAACCCAGGGTTAATGTTCTGCCCACTGTGTATATCCAATACTTAGCCAGATAATTCCTGAAAATAGGTCTAAAAACTGACCCCATATCTATTTTGAAATTAAATGGTTTTAGAATATGTATTTAACTTCTGAAACACAGAAAACCCTATTTTTGAGGGGAGGGTGTGATCCTTTCCTAGATATCCAGAAATGACATTGGTGGAACAGAGCTTCTTTGAATCAAAATGTTGTGCTATGGTTTGAGTTCCTGACACTATCTTGGACCCAAGGTAGGACTCCCTAAATGAGGATTATAATGTAGTTTTGGCTGATGTGTAATAGACAGCTTTACCCAATCTTTCTACATCTAAGTGCCATGTCAGAAACTTGTTAGGGAGAATGATTTGTTGTAAGGCTGCAGGGCTTGTGGTAGTTTTGAATTCATTTTTGTGCAAACAGGGTGGGACAAGTTGTTATATCTGTACTAGCCAGATAGGTGTTGAAAGGAACTTATCAATTACTATACTGACAGGACCATATCATTTTGAGCACAGCCATAGCATAGCTAGCCCAGCTCCTCTATAGTTAAGGTAGTAAATATTTCTGCTTTTTAAAATATTGCATCCCCAAATTTTGTGCTGACAGAAATAATACTTGATGCTGTATAAATAACAATGTAGGTCATGCACCATTTTACTACATATCCTCACTCTGGCACTACTCTTGTTATTCTTGTCTCTTTGCTTGTCATTCTCCCAGGTAGTCTGTAAGCATCCTGAGGGTAGAGATCATATAGTGTATCCTCAGAGTGTAACTTAATGTCTGGCAGAAACTAGGTTCTCATATTTTTTGAAGAATTTAAAAACTATTAAAAGGCTACAACTAAAGACACAATTAGCCAGTACTTCCTTGAGTAAGTATGGATGGACTGTGTGTAGATTATTTATTCTTCATGTTTAAAATCTCTACATAATTTTATATGCTAACTGGTTAGAACTGCCAAGAAGGAAATGAAAGTTTAGTATTCTTTCTTAGAAGATACTGGAAAGATTATGTAGATCTTTTACAGATTGAATTTTATTGAATTATGTCACCTCTTCTAGTCTCTTTGGGGGGAAACTCCAAAAAAATTATAACCTCAGTAAATGTAGATACCATATGTATTTTGCCAACCACTTTATCTACAGTGACAACAGTGGTGCCTGGCATATAATAGATATTTAACATATAATTGTTGAATTATCACTGAGCATTTTTGTTGATTTACACCAAGTCTCATTCTAAAAACGATAAGGGAAACCTTACATAAATAAATACAAGTAGAAAATAAAAAATAAATGTATAAAAATTAGAGCAAGGGGAAGTTGGGTACAAGGAATAAGTTGAAGGGGTAAAACAAATATATGAAAATATGTGAAATAATAGTATTATACAGTTGTTAAATATAATTTTTTTACTGTATGTCAAAACAAAAACAAAAACAAAATACCCAAGACAGTAGCGCTATAGCAGATGCTCTCAGTGCTCTGCTCATGTTGCCTAAGACTTCCAGCGTGTTCCAACCAGTATTCAGGTGACCATTCCTGCATCTGTGCCCAGGACTCCTTACCCCAAAACTTTAGGAAGCATATGAAAGTGTTGAGAACTTAACACCACCGAGGAGCCTCAGTTGAAGACTAGCAAGAGTCGGTACATGAATATCCCTATTCCCCTATCACTTTGGTGTGACCCTTCTAAGGCACATATTTTCTGGTTGTTGTTGCTTTAAACCATTTCCCATAGTCTCTGTGGAATTAAGCTTCAGTAGCCGATGCTTGTAGCTTTTTCATTTCCTTCTATCTTCTGCAATACCTAACTACTTCTTTGTAGTGTTTCCTGCTCTTTCCAAATAAACTACTTTTAATCTAATCTTTGTCTTAGCGTACGTTTCTTGTTAAAACCAAAATAAGACATAAAAATAAAAATTATATCCCAAAGGTGACAAGGACAAAATAAGCTATATTGGCAGGAAGGAAACTTTTCTGGAAAAACAAAAAAACTACTCCATGGACACTCCTAGATTGGGCAGTGGCTAATGTATAAAAAACAGTATCTTTGATGATATTGATCAGGCAATGTCTCTGTCTCCTATGATCATGATGATTTCTCACTGTGAGAAGAATTTAAGGAAGGTAAAAGAACATTTAGTCCAGCTGCAGAAAGCAGAAATCTTTGTTGTGGATTCTGTATAAATTAGTATTAGGATTATTCTATCTTTGCTCACTTGACTACCATTCCATTTTCAGCCTATTCCTCATCTACTTTTGTCACTTTGGTTTCATTTGAAGGCTGCTGTTCATTAGCTACTTGTTACAGTTTTGGCTGACATACTGCTCACTTTCTAAATCTCTCCACACATCTGGTGTCACATGATTTCCTTGCAAATTTACCTTCCAGAGTAAAAGTTGTCATGCATGATCCCTATGGAGATGAGCAGCCTTTCCTTTGTTTTCTCCTGGGGAAAGAAAAAAGAAAAGATGATGTGCTGACACATAGAATATTTAAGCCAAACACTTCATTAATGTACCTATAAATTTTTTATTAGGAGTCTGATGGGCAGTGGTAGTCCATTGCATGCTTGCTGGTCTTAGACACAAATAATTGTCATGTAACCTAAGCACCTGCCGTACAATTCTAGAAGTAACTCTGCTTGACTTTTTAATACCCCTGTTTCTTTTGTCACCCCCTAATTTAACAAAAAGCAGAAAACAAGGTTCCAGGAAAGCAAGAGTTAATAAAGAATTGATTGAAGTGAGAGATTCAGGCCATGCTTAGATAACTGAAAATAAGCAGATTGTGCCATAGTTGGTCTAGTTATTTTAGCTTCTTTGACAGCTTGTTCAGAGTACCGTCGTCTAGCTGTGATTAATTGTTTGGCTATCACTCGTTAATACGGCAGGGGAAAAAAAAAGGAAAAAGAAAAAAACAACTATGCTACTGAAGATTAGGCATGTCCTACAGACATAGCAAAAAACTTCAAAATGAATTATATTACTGAATAATTAAGTGGTAACTAATCAGTACAAACCACAAGTATGGAAAATTCTGCATTTCTCAATGCCTGCCACCCTCCCTACTCTCCCTTCCCCAGCTCTCCCTTCTCTCTTCTCCATTTCACACATCTGAATATGTGCTATCTTTGGTAGGTACCAAAGCTGTCAGTTTGTTTATATATGGTAAACACTATAGCTAAATATTAATGGAGAAACAACACTTGCCTCTGTCTAATTTAGGTAAGGCAATATCACTCTGGATCTTAGAAAACAGATTAAAAGAATATAGGTCCCTGGGGGTAGAGGTCAGCACAGATTTGGAGAGTAGGAGAACTATTATAAGGGATTTTATTAATAATAAACATTTACTGAAAACTCATTCAGTACTAAACTCACAACTAAATCCTCTTTTTGCTATTCCATGCTTAATCCTGACAATAATATTGAGTTAAGAACTACAATGGTCCTTCCTTAACAAATGAGGGAATTGAGCCAGAGAAATGTGTTGCCTGAGAGTAACAGGTAGAGTTGGAACTTTTACTCAGACCGATTCCAGAATCAACAGTTTCAAAGGAACCCCAACATCCAAGGAGCCAGGTAAATGTAGCTGAAGGATAGCTCATTGCAAAACTAAAGAAAAAATAAATGAGAGAAGAGCATGAAGAATCTGGAAATCTTCAGTAGCTGGGTGTGAGAAAAGGAAGATGTTAGGTTCCAGCACTTCCAGAAATTCCAACAATACCAAGGAAGAGATTTCCCAGGAACACAAGGACATTGAATATTGGATCAGAATTGGCTTGGGTCTATGCATCTAAGTTGAGTATCCAAGAAAACATTATTATCATCCAAGTAAAAAATAATGTCTATACCAAAAAAAAAAAAAAAAAAGTCACATGAATACATTTCCTGCATGTCATTAGCAACTTAAGAATGGGTCTTCATTGAGACCAAGTGAGTTGCCTTCCTCAACACTTGTTGTTGTTGTTTTTTAATTTATTTTATTTTATTTTTTATAAACATATAATATATTTTTATCCCCAGGGATACAGGTCTATGAATCGCCAGGTTTATACACTTCACAGTACTCACCATAGCACATACCCTTCCCAATGTCCATAACCCCACCCCCCCAACCCCCCTCCCCTCATTAACCCTCAGTTTGTTTTGTGAGATTAAGAGTCACTTATGGTTTGTCTCCTTCCCAATCCCATCTTGTTTCATTTACGCTTCTCCTACCCCCTTAACCCCCCATGTTGCATCTCCGCTCCCTCATATCAGGGAGATCATATGATAGTTGTCTTTCTCCGATTAACTAATTTCGCTAAGCATGATACCCTCTAGTTCCATCCACGTCGTCGCAAATGGCAAGATTTCATTTCTTTTGATGGCCGCATAGTATTCCATTGTGTATATATACCATATCTGCTTTATCCATTCATCGGTTGATGGACATCTAGGTTCTTTCCATAGTTTGGCTATTGTAGACATTGCTGCTATAAACATTCGGGTGCACGTGCCCCTTCAGATCACTACGTTTGTATCTTTAGAGTAAATATCCAGTAGTGCAATTGCTGGGTCATAGGGTAGTTCTATCTTCAACATTTTGAGGAACCTCCATGCTGTTTTCCAGAGTGGTTGCACCAGCTTGCATTCCCACCAACAGTGTAGGAGGGTTCCCCTTTCTCCACATCCTCACCAGCATCTGTCATTTCCTGACTTGTTAATTTTAGCCATTCTGACTGGTGTGAGTTGATATCTCATTGTGGTTTTTGATTTGTATTTCCCTGATGCCGAGTGATGTGGAGCACTTTTTCATGTGTCTGTTGGCCATCTGGTTGTCTTCTTTGCAGAAATGTCTGTTCATGTCTTCTGCCCATTTCTTGATTGGATTATTTGTTCTTTGGGTGTTGAGTTTGCTAAGTTCTTTATAGATTTTGGACACTAGCTCTTTATCTGATATGTCGTTTGCAAATATCTTCTCCCATTCTGTCAGTTGTCTTTTGGTTTTGTTTACTGTTTCCTTTGCTGTGCAAAAGCTTTTGATCTTGATAAAATCCCAATAGTTCATTTTTGCCCTTGCTTCCCTTGCCTTTGGCGATGTTCCTAGGAATATGTTGCTGTGGCTGAGGCCGAAGAGGTTGCTGCCTGTGTTCTCCTCAAGGATTTTGATAGATTCCTTTCTCACATTGAGGTCCTTCATCACTTGTTTCTTAGTTGTAGACTCACTTTAGGAGGGTAAGAAAACTGAGGAGCTGGGCTAGCCATCCAGACCATGCTTATACAACATGGGGCACCATAGTCAATTGCTTTTTACCAGGTTTTATATCAAATTTACTTCAAAGATTGTTTGAGAACTCAACTTTAATCTGCCCATGTTGGTAAGTAGAGAACAATAACAACAACAAAATTTTATTTTGCTACATAATCCAAGTACTGTAAAGGAAGTGAGAAGGAATAGGAATAATATTTTTGAATGGAGTAATACTGAATAATGAGCAGAAACATTTATTATAAGTTAATGGACAAGGCTTAAATAGGTTAATTTATGTATTGTAACTTTTACAGATGCTTTATATGAAAAAGAAAGGTTCAAGAAATGTTATATGTGCTTTTCTTCTCTTAGTTATTTTCTTTTTTCTTTTTTTTTTTTAAGATTTTATTTATTTGTTTGACAGAGAGAGATCACAAGCAGGCAGAGAGGCAGGTAGAGAGAGAGGAGGAAGCAGGCTCCCTGCTGAGCAGAGAGCCCGATGCGGGGCTCGATCCCAGGACCCTGAGATCATGACCTGAGCCGAAGGCAGCGGCTTAACCCACTGAGCCACCCAGGCGCCCCTCTTAGTTATTTTCATTGCATATTTACATATAAAAGTCCTGAAAACTCCTTCTATAAAGAAATCCTACTAATTTTGTTTAACTTTCTGTTTCCCAAATATAATTTACCCATAGAATCTATTTTTCCAGAGAATGCCTTTTAATATCTAACTGATAAATCTTAGACACAATTTTGGAAAAAAATTATATGGTTAAATAACTTCATTTTAGATCAAAAGAGATTGAGTTAATTCATATAGGTATAGATATAAACATTTATTGAGTCCTCATGGCAAGAAAGTATTCTAGGTCATTGGTAATGACAAAAATCCCTGCCCTTATAAAGTGTGATGTTGCCTGTGACAAGTTGTCTTTTCTAGAACAGAACAGTGTCATTGATAAGAGACTTCAGTTGGTGATTTTCAGAGCCTTCCCAAGAATCAAACTGATATTTCAAAGAGATTAAAAACTGAAGGGAACATATGATATCCTTTCAAATCTGAGACTTCAGATTTAATGAAGGCTGTATCAGGATGAGATATTATTCAGATATTGAGCTACATTTATGTAATCCATATAGCCTTATAAATCAGTCATATTAAATAAATATTTATTTTGTTTTAATTGTCACTTTGTGTGTTTTAGGGGTCTCAATTCTAGTTTCTTTCAATATTTAATAGATACGATTTTCATTTCTAAAGTAATCTGTACATTTTTGTTTTATTTTTTATAATTCAAGTTTAGTTTGGCTACTTCTGCAAGATTTAAAGATTATGTTTTGGTACCCAATTTTGAAATATTAATTCCTACATTTTCACAATTAAATCATTACAAAGTGACATAATTCTTTCCACCTACCCCCCACCAAGCCTAGATACCCAGATACATGTAGAAACCAGCTTAAAAATCTCCACTTAACTTGCTAAGACTGTGCACCCTGCCTCTGTATTCTCCTACAGATCTGTCCCTTCAAACCTGCTTACTCAGCAGTTCTTCCACAGTGTCTCCTGACACAATTCATTCTACTAGCAGCCCAGAGAGTGACCTGTGCCAATTCCTGTCCTGGAGAAAGGGGAAGATAACCACATACACCAGTCTGACTACAGCCCCAGAAGTAGGCTGAGGACAGACACTTGCTCTAATTGCTAGCCAATCCACCAACAAAAATCTCAGAGAACAGCACAAGTAGAGAGCCCTGTACCTTGTGGTCACTGCAGCCCCAACAGATGGACCAAGGGTAGACAGCTGGTCTGACTGCAGTTCCTGTCCGCCAAAAAAGCCTCCCAAGAGACAATGCAGGGAGCATGCCCTGCAGTTTGCTGTGACTGCAGCTCCAGCAAATTGGTGGAGGGCAGGCCTGGTCTGATATAACTAAAAATACAAAGCAGCCCTAGAATGACATGTTCATGGCTCAGTAACTAAGTCCTGCCCATATCAGGCAAAGATGGCCATTGCAGTTTATTGGACTAACAGCAAACACGGCTCAGCCACAATAGGAGAGCACATACAACACACATAGGAGACACCCTCAGAAGTTCCTGGTTCTGGTGAATAGAGGGCATTGCACTACAGGCACCACAGGACCTCTTATTCATAAGACTACTACCTTTAAGATCAGGAGACACAGCTGACTTCCCTAATACATAGAAATAAACGCAGAGGTTACAGAAAATGAGAGACAGAGGATATGTCCCAAATGAAATAACAAATTAAAATCACAGCAAAAGAATTAAATGAAATGGAGATAAGCAAAATGTCTGGTAGAGAATTCAAAGTAATGGTTATAAAGATACTTACTGGACCTGGAAAGGAGTAGAGAATCTGAGACCTTCAAGAGAGAGGGAAAATGTTTTTTAAAAAATCAGAGATGAAGAACTTAATGACTGAAATTAAAAGTACACTAGAGGGAATCAGTAGTATATTAGAGGAAGTAGAAGAACAGATCACCAAGCTGGAAGACAGAGTAATGGAAAGCAATCAAGCTGAATAGAATGATTTAAAAAATGAGAATAGGTTAAAGAAACTCAGCAACACCATCAAGTGTAGTAGCATTTGCTTTATAGGGATCTCAGAGGGAGAAGAAAGAGAAAAGGGGGCAGAAATTTTATTTGAGTAATAGCTGAAAACTTCCCATATATAGTGAAAGAAACAAACATCCAGATCCAAGACATACAGAGATCCCCCAGAATAATCAACCCAAGGAAGTCCATACCAAGATACACAATAATTAATATGGCAAAAAGTAATGATAAAGAGAGAATTTTGAAAACAGTAGGAAAAAACAGTTACATACAAGGGAAACCCCATAAAGCTATCAGCTGGATTTTTTTTTTTAGCAAAAATGGAAGGCCAGGAGGGAGTGGCATGATGTATTTAAGGTGCTGAAAATAAAATAAAACAAAAACCTGTACCAAGAATACTATATCCATCAAAGTTAACTTTCATAAAGAAGGAGAGATAAAGAGTTACCCAGAGAAAAACAAAACAACAATAACAACAAAAACTTAAAAGTTCATCCATCACCATTAAGGCAGCCTTACAAGAAACATTATAGAGAATTCTTTCAGTAGAATGTAAAGGTCATAATCAGAGTAAGAAAATTAGGAAAGGAAAAAAAATTTCACAAATAAATACAACATAATAAGAGTAGATTAATGACTTACAAAACCAGTACAAGAGGTTAAAGCACAAAAACAGTAAAAAATCAATTATATCTAAAACAATCAGTACAGGGACTCACAAAATAAAAGAATGTGAAGTATGATGTCATGCACATAAAATATGGGGGGAGGGGTAAAAATCCAGCACTTTTAGAATGGGTTCAAATTTAAGCAACCATCAAATTAATATAGACTACTATATGTATAGATGTTATTTATCAACCTAAAGGTAACCATAGATCAAAAAACCTATAACAGATATACAAAGAACAAAGAGAAAGGAATCCAAGTATATCACTAAAGAAAGACATCAGACCATAAGGGAAGACAGTAAAAGAACTACAAAAACAACTGTAAAACAAGTAACAAAATGGCAATATGTGCATACCTATCAATAATTACTTTGAATATACATGGACTAAATGCTGCAATCGAAAGACATAGGGTAATGGAATGGACAAAAAATGAGGCCCATGTAGAAGAAACTTACCTGAGACCTAAAGACACTTGCAGAATGAAAGTGAAAGTTGGAAAAACAATTATCACTCAAACAGAAGAAGAAAGCTGGGGTAGCATTGCTTATACTGGACAAAATAAAGTTGAAAACAAAGATTGTTACAAGAGACAAAGAAGGACACTGCATAATCATAAAGGGAACAATCTGTTAAGAAGATATAATAATTGTAAATATTTATGCTCCCAATCATGGGAGCACTGAAATACATAAAGCAGCTGTTAAGAACTCGATAGTAATGAAATAGTATTAGGAAACTTTAACACCCCATTTGTATCAATGGATACATCATCCAGACAAAAAATCAACAAGGAAAGAGTGGCTTTGAATGACACATTGGATCATATAGATCTAACAGATATATTCAGAACATTCCGTTTAAAACAGTGGAACACATTCTTTTCTAGTGCACATGGAACATTCTCTAGACTGGAGCACATGCTAGGCCACAAAACAGGCCTCAATGAATTAAGAAAGATTAAGTCATACCATGCATCTTTTCTGACCACAATGTTATGAAACTAGAAATCACAAGAAAAAAATCTGGAAAACAAATACACAGAGACTAAATGACATGCTATGAAACAATGAGTGGGGGTATCTGGGTGGCTCAGTCTGTTGAACATCTGCCTTCACCTCAGGTCATCATTTCAGGATCCTGGAATGGAGTCCCACATAGGGCTCCCTGCTAGCAGAGTGTCTGCTTCTCTCACTCCTCTGCTCCTCCACTGCAGCTCCTACTCTCTCACTCAAATAAGTACATAAAATCTTAAAAGCAAAACAAAACAAAAATAAAAACAATGAATGGGTCAATCAAGAAATCAGAAGAAATAAAAAAAAAATACACGGAGTCAAATAACAGTGAAAACATGATTGTCCAAAATCTTTGTGATGCAGCAAAAGCTATTCTAAGAGGAAAGATTATAGCAATACAGGCCTACCTTAAGAAGCAAGAAAACATTGCAAGCAGACAACCTAACCCTAAAGCAGAAATAAATGAAAAGAGACTAAGAAAACAAGAGAACAGATCAATTGAATATAGGAGCTGGTTCTTTGAAAAGATAAAGTTGATAAACCTTTAGCCAAACTCATCAAAAAACAAAGCAAATACAGAAGACTTAAATAAAATCATAAATGGAGAAGAAATAACAACCAACAATACAGAAACACAAAGGATTATAAGAGAATATTATGAAAATCCTATGTCAATAAATTGAACACCTAGAAGCAATGGATAAATTCCTAGAAATATGCAACATTCCAAAACTGAATCAGGAAAAAAAGAAATAGAAAATTTGAACAGACTGATTACCAGCAATGAAATTGAATCAGTAATCAAAAAACCCAACAAACAAAAGTCCAGGATCAGATGGCTTCACATGTGATTTCTACCAAACATTTAAAGAAGAGTTAATACCAATTCTTCTTAAATGATTCCAAAAGATAGAAGAGAAAGGAAAACTTCCTACAATTGATTCTATAAGGCGAACATTACCTTGATATCAAGACCAGATAAAGACACTATGAAAGAAAGAAAGAAAGGAAGAATGAATGAAAGAAAGAAAGAAGAAAGAGAAAGAGAGAAAGAAAAGAACTATAGGCAATATCTCTGATGAACATAAATGCAAGATCTTCAACAAAATATTAGCAAACCAAATCCAACAATACATTAAAAAAAAATCATTCACCATGATCAAGTGGAATTTATTCCAGGATGCAGGGGTGGCTCAACATTCACAAATCAATCAACATGATACATCACATTAACAAAACAAAAGATAAAAACCATATGATCATCTCAATAGATACAGAAAAAGCATTCAACAAAGTACAACATCCATTCATGATAAAAACTCTCAACAAAGCAGGTTTAAAAGGAACATAATGCAATATCATAAAGGCTATGTAGGAAAAACTCACAGTTAACATCATCTCAGTGATGAAAAACAGAACTTTTCCTCTAAGATCAGGAATAAGACAAAGATGTTCACTCTCACCACTTTTATTCAACATAGTACTGTAAATCCTGGCCACAACAATCAAGGAAGAAATAAAAGGCATCCAAATTGGAAAAGAAGAAGTAAACCTATTTGCAGGAGACATGATACTATTATAGAGAACCCTGAAGACTCCACCAAAAAACTGCTAAAACTGATAAATTAATTTGATAAAGGTACAGGACACAAAATTAATGTACAGATACAGAAATATGTCATAGTTCTGTACACTTATAATGAACTAGCAGGAAGAAAAATTAAGAAAACAATCCCATTTACTATTATAAATAATAATTTACAGTTCCAGAAATTGTAGGAATAAAATTAACCAAGGAGGTGAAAGACTTGTTAAAATGTCCATACTACCCATAGCAATTACAGTCTTAAAGCAATCCCTATCAAAATACCAACTACATTTTCACAGACCTAGAACAAATAACCCTAAAATGTGTATGGAACCACAAAAGACCCTGAATAGCCAAAATAATCTTGAAAAAATGAAAAGCAAAATTAGAGGTTATCAAAATCCAAGATTACAAAACCTTATTAATTAAAACAATATGGTACTGGAATAAAAATTGACACAAAGATTAATGGAACATAATAGATTCCAGAAATAAACTCACACATTTATGGTCAGTTAATCCCCAAAAAAGGAGGCAAGAATATGCAATAGGAAAAAGAGTTTCTTCAACAAATGGTGTTGGGAAAACTGGACAGCTACGTGCACAAGAATGAAACTGGACCCCTTTCCTACACCATACACAAAAATAAGCTCAAAATTAAGTAAAGACCTAAATATGAGCTCTAAAACCATGAAAATCCTAAAAGAAAATATAGGCAGTAGTTTCTTGGACATTGGCTGTAGAAACATTTTTCTAGATATGTCTCATCTGGCAAGGGAAACACAAAAACAAAATTAAACTGCTGGGACTACATCAAAATAAAAAGCTTTTGCACAGCAAAGGAAACAATCGACAAAACAAAAAGGCAACCTACAGAGTCGGAGAAGATATTTGCAAATGATACATCCAATAAGGGGTTAAAATCCAAAATATTATAAAGAACTTATAAAATACAACACCCCCAATAAAATAATTAATTAAAAATGGGCAGAGGTTATGAACATTTTTCCAAGGAAGACATATAGATGGCCAACAGACACATGAAAAGATACTCACCATCACTAATCATCAGGAAAATGCAAATCAAAACAATGAAATATCACCTCACATCTGTCAGAATGGCTAAAATAGAAAAGAAAAACACAGGAAATTATAAGTGTTGACAAGGATGTGGATATAAAGGAACCTTCAGGTACTGTTGGTGGGAATGCAAACTGGTACAACCACTGTGGAAAATAGTATGGAGATTCCTCAAAAAATTAAAAATGGAACTACCCTGCAATCCAGTAATTGCACAACTGGGTATTGACCCAAAGAATATGAAAACACCAGTTCCAAAAGATACATGCACCCTTAGGTTTATCGCAACATTATTTACAAGAGTCATGATATGGAACCAATTCAAGTATTCATTCATCCATTGATGAATGGATAAAGCAGATGTGGCATATGAAATCTTGCCATATGCAACATGAGTGTATCTAGAGGGTATAATGCTAAATGAAATAAGTCAGTCAAAGAAAGATAAATGTCATGTATCTCACTCACTTATGGAATTTAAGAAGCAAAACAAAGGAACAGCAACAACAATAACAAGAGACCAAAAGATAGACTCTTAAATGTAGAAAACAAACTGGTGGCTGCCTAGAGGAGGTGTATATGGGGGGATGGGTGAAATAGGTAAAGGGGATTAAGAATACATTTATCATTATGAGCACTGATTAATGTATAGAATTGTTAAATTGTTAAAGTGAAATAATATAACACTGAATATTAATTATACTTGAATAAAAAATTTTCAAAGGCGAAATGATCTTGCAGGAGTTATGCCTTCCAATATTAAAAAAAATGTATGTAACATAATCATATAGAAAGAAATGTAAACAACAGAAACATTTGCTATTATATTTTTATACAATTCTCAGGTTTTAATTAGTAAATGAAAATACTAATTTTGAAGAGGATCATCATTCTAGGAGTCTAGGTAAAAAGAGCATTTTAAAGTTTAGATTCTGGAGTGCTTTTGAATTCCATTGTTGTTGAGAATTTTATTATTTTTGTACTGAAATATGTTGGGTTTTCATTATTTCTGGATTACTGGATATGTTATGAATATTAGAAAATGAGTAGTCACTGTGAAGTAAAACCAGATTGTTCAGAATCATAACCTTTGTGTGAGATGAATAAGCTCTCTGAGGACAAATTCTGAATCAACTTTACATTCTTCCAGAGCCAGGCAGTTTGTAAGAAGGGATTTAATAAATATTTGTCAAATGAGTGAATGAATAAATGAATTATTTAACCAATGAATGCAATAGCAAATTCTGGCCACCTTGAATAATACTTCCCCAAAGTGCCAGAATTACAAGTTTACAAAGTTCAGAATGAAGTTAAGGATATGAGATTAATTCAGTACTTGAATTGCCTGGTGCAAATAAAGTAGCTAATGATGTGGAGGAACATTTTGTTATAACTATAGCCCAGAAAATAGCTATTTCCATTCCAGAGACAATGTCTGAGATCTTATAAATACCATTTCATTCATTCAGGCATTGTTCTAGGTATTGTGGATGCAGTAAACAAAATTCCTTCCTTAAAGATTTTGTGGAGTTTAAATAAAATGTCATGTAGTAAAAAATGTTATGAATTAAAAGAGTGGAATAAGGGAGACGGTGAAGCATATTTAAAATATGCTTTTATTACATTTAATTGATATTTATATTTAAAATAAGATATTCAGGGAAAGAGTTTTATAGATTATATGAATTGAGATCTGAAGAAAGTAAAGAAATAACCCATTCAAGATCATTCAAGATCCCTAGGAATCATTTTCTAGGGAGAGAAAACAGTAGGTAGTAAGGAGAATTGCCTTGAGGCAGAAGGTAAAGACTAGCGTAGAGGCAGTGAGTCTAGAAGACAGTAAATGAAAGAGCAATAATAGGAAATGAGGTCAGAGAAAGGTAGAAGGTGATGGATAATGTGGGGGTTTGATATGGGAAACCACTTTTAACAAGTGGGTAGTTTTAAACAGTGATGAGACCTGACATATTTTGAAAGGATTACTCTGGTTATTGAGTGGAGAACGGTGTCTATGCTAGAAAATATTGCGTGGAAGGAAAAATGCCCGTTGAAGTTATTGCAGTAATCCAGATAATAATCTGAATAAGATAATGTCTGGGACCAGCTATGGTGGTTATAAGGTCAGTTTTGGGATATATTTTGAGAGAAAAGACAAGATCTGTGCATGGATTTAATGTAGGTATAAAAGACAGATATGACTCTAGAATCATTCCATGATTTTTGACATAAGCAATTAAAAGAATGGGAATGTTGAAACTGTGATGGGAAAAACTAGGTAAAAATTAGGTTGAGTGTGGAGGAGTTGATATGAAGAGTTCTGTTTGGAACATGTTACTTTTGAAATGCCTGTTAGACAAAAAACATAGAGATGCCAGTTAGGCATCTATAGAGTTCTGAATAAAGGAAGAGGTGTGTGGATATTTATCTGGGGTCCCTTAGGCAGCATTTTAAGCCTAAAGACTACATGAAATTATGTGAGGATTAAGAACAGATGAAAAAGGGTAGTGCAACACTAGGTCCTAGGTCATGTCAAATGATGAAGCAATTAAAATGAACAATTAGATACATGAAACAATTCAAACTATAACAAAACAGTTAACACTAGAGAAACAAAATATAAAGTTTATATTTTAGAACCAAGACACAATGCACCCAGCAATATAATTTTTCCCCCAAAGGAAGGTATTGGGGTTACCTTTCAAGGTCTGACCCAGCCAGTTAGGTTATAACTCTATTTCCTTGAAATTTCTACCTATAAGTGTCCTTTTAATATTTCCCTTGCATTTGAGTCCTAAGAATTGTTAAAAACTAAATTACCAGCTCTTCTTGAGATACTGAAGTTATATAGGACACTGGATCCAAAATCAGATTACGAGGTAGTCCCTAACGCAGCCTGTTGATTTTGTGAAGTTTGAGGATCACAGCTCTTGGTTGTTTAGCCTCCTAAGGAACTAAGAGTCTTGATTGCTGGCAGGGTCAAGGAACCCCAGGTTCTACCACATCTTCTTCATAAGGCAGTATATGCCTTCCTTCATTTACCCAAAAGTAAGAAACAAGTCTCTCTGACTTTTCTCCTCTCATCCTACAGGATGGGAGACACTGAAAATCACACCTAGCCCAAAATATTAATTCTAACTAGATGCTGGCTTTACTAAGAAAGAACATGAGGGGCGCCTGGGTGGCTCAGTGGGTTAAGGTCTCTGCCTTCGGCTCGGGTCACGATCCCAGGGTCCTGGCATAGAGCCCCACATTTGGCTTTCTGCTCAGCGGAGAACCCCTCTCTCTCTGCCTGCCTCTCTGCTTACGTGTGATCTCTGTCAAATAAATAAATAAAATCTTAAGAAAAAAAAAAGCATGAAAAAACAAAACAAACAAACAAACAAAAACCAACCAGGCTTTCACTATTGAGTTGAACATAAGGAAGAGTGTTGAACAACAAGGGTTGTTACCTTGCTGAAATACATTATCATTTCTTAAAAATGTTAAATATTTGAAGAGGTTGTAGGCCTCCATTTTTTTTTTCTACAAGACTTTCAAAATCTCAAAGTATTTCTTATCTAGAAATGTTTTAGGTGTAATTTGGAATGAAGGGCAGTGGCCATTCTAAATTAATATCTTCCAAGGTCTCATCTAGTACATGATTTTATTATTTTGTTTCCTTGGGCAGTTTAACCTCATTTACCTTTGATGTGGCAGAAGCTTTTTTTCCCTTTCATCATATTTTCCAGATGACTGTGCAACCATTAGAGAGATACATGGTATAAAGAATAAGAAGGGGGGAAAAAAAACACAGCAAAGAAGTCCACAAGGGAATAAAGCAAGTTAAACAAATAGATTTTATTTCATGTTATGAAAATCAAACTACTGTCTGTTTACCATAATAGGTGAGGAGGCTAGGGATTTCTGTGGAAAATTACCTGTCCCCTAAACTTCTAAATCTAGATACAATTATAGTTTTTGTTTTGTTTTGTTTTTGCTTTGTTGCAATATAAAAGGAAAATAAAATTACAAATGCTAAGGTACTTAGAGCCCAAAGTATGCAAATATTACAGATTAAAACCTTGGAAATATACTCAGAATGTAGAATAACTCACAATACATCACTGATAGGATAACAGTGCTGCTTCATGTGATTATGAATCATAAAAGCATGTCTAGTTAAAGAAAGTTCTATATTATGGAGAAAGTATTTCATTCCTTGAGACAAATGGAAATGGCTAAATAAGGATTGTCTTCCAGGATTTCAAATACTCTGAACCCAACTAAATTTGTGAAGTTTAGTTTTAAAGAAACATTTACTAAGTTTGCAGATTGCAACTGTTGCTCACCCTTGTTGAATGTGGCCTTGTTAAAATTAAGAGCTATTCTAACCCTGTGGTTTTCTCCTTTTCTTTTAAAGAAGATTCTTTTTTGCCAGAGTCTCTAAGGTTTTTTTCTGCCTCATTACTTACTGCATCCAAGTTTCCCTAAGAACTTACAAGTAACAAATATTTACTATGTTTGTTGCACCTCATCCCAATTTTAGTTTTCATTCATTCACTTTTCTTGGTGTATCATCCTGCTCGTCAGTTGTTCAGGCCAGCATCTCAGAATGTGCAAAATTTGCCAAAGGACTCTGTACTTGTCCTACAATTAATCATTGACAGTAACTGACACAAGGGAATAGGCATTGTCTTCTCTATGTACACACAGCATAGTCAGAGAGTATTCTAGGCTCACAGTGGAGCTGTTTAAAGTATACGTTGTAGATTAGCTATCTAGATCCATCCATGGATCTGTTGCATGGATAGATGGATCCACTCTTTCCACTCTATCCACTCTTTCTAGATACAGCTATCCACTCTTGGCTAAGTCCTGAACTACTAAACTTGAAGCTGCAGAGTCTCCTGGAAACACAGAAGAGTCATCACAGAGAGGCTGCTATTTGTGCAACATCATGGGTAGTAGAGATCTAATATGCAAAAAGTTTCATAGTCTCTCTTACCGTCCCTGTTTTCCATCTATCTCCTTCCTTTATTTCCTTTCTATAATATATTTATATATCTAGGTAAAATCTAACTATCCTGTGTAGAGTGCATTAGGTAAGTCTGGGAACCCAACACATTTGGCATTATCTTTGGTACAAGATCTATAGGTAAGGCAGTTGAATCCCTGGAGATTCTCCCATAGAGCCCTGGGTATTTGAGTGTGTGTGAGACAGAGACAGAGAGAGACACAGAGAGAGAGAGAGAGAGAAGAGGAAAGCAAGAGGAGAGGAGAGCAAGAGCTGAGAGATTACTTCAGCTTTTCTTCAACATTTTTACTTCATGTGAGGCCTCAGAGATTTCAATATGAAAGATATTTCATATAACTCTGAGGTGTAGGCCTCCCTAGAAGTCATCAAGAGGCTTCATTTTACAGACAAAGAATTCAGGGCCTGGACAGTTCAGGTGACACTACCCATTAAGAGCAGAGCTTGCATCTTATATGCACACTACCTGATCTTTCAATCAATCACAATCCTTTCCCTCCACCCCAGCTTAAATCCAAAAAGTTCTTCCTCTATTTAGAGAAACATAAATCAAATATGAATGACTATAAAGTGCAGAAATATTAAAAGGGAGAAAAGATGAAGGGCAAGTACAAGTACAACTTAAAAGTTACCAATTTTTCCTTATTTTTTCCCATCTTTAACATTTCTAACTCTTTTTTGAATTAAGATAAAAAAGCACATTTGGTATAGTTAATGAGTTGAACCTATTTATCAACAGTTATAGGATATACTGCCTATCACAGTAGAATATTTTCAAAACATGTTGAAAGTTCTTTAAAAACTAGTTGAGAAAGTCACCTAATACACTAAAATTAACGCACCAATATCTGTAATTTCATGACTACCGTCAGTGTTTACGCCTTAGAATAACCAGAGGAGGGTGCGATGGCTTTTCCTCAGTACTGAATAAATTATGTTTGCATTAACTTGTATCAAACAAAGTTTTGATCTTGAAGAAATAACTGTCACCATTTTTTCATCCACATGTGTCATTTTATAGCCAAGGTTAAAATGCCTTCTGAGACACCCAACAGAGTGTCTGACATTTAGCCAATCTTAGGGTCATGACTGTGGAATTGCTATTTTTTTTTTCCTAAAATAATGAGAAGCTTCCTCCCTAGTTCCCAAAGTATATTAGCATGGGATCTTCTAAGGGGCCATGTCCAAGTATGCCCCTGATTCCTTATGGGCCCGTGGAGCAAGTTCTTTCACATAAAATCAAGCAGACACATAGTCTCAATACTCCCAGGTTACCGGGAGTACTTGAGGCTTGAGACACGTGTGGACCTACCCTCCTGCACATGAAAGAAAATAAACTTGAATAAAGGTAGTTGTAGAAAGAAGACCTCTAGACAAGCTGCCTTGGTTTCCTTTACTAAGGACACTTACAGACTTTCCTTCCACCAAATTTGAAGTTTTTAATTTAAAACTTCCCTATTTTGAAGGGGCGGGGGGTGGGAGGTTGGGGGATCCAGGTGGTGGGTATTGTAGAGGGCACGGATTGCATGGAGCATTGGGTGTGGTGCAAAAATAATGAATACTGTTACGCTGAAAAAATTAAAAAAAAAATAAAAAAAATAATTAAAAAACATTAAAAAAAAAACTTCCCTATTTTTCACAAACTGGTTAACACAAAAATCTGTCCTTATCTATAATCTCTCAGTCATGGCCTTGTACAATATTTGATGGATCGAAAAGTCTATTATGTCAGAAATGAATACATTGGGCTTATAATTTTGTTGATTCCTATAAACTAATTTTTTAAATTTTAATTTGAGCATAGTTAACATATAGTGTTAAATTAGTTTCAGGTGTATAATATAGTGATCCAATAATTCTATACATTACTCAGTGCTCATCGTGATAAATGTATTCTTAATCCCCTCTTAATCCCCCTTAATCCCCTATTTTACCCATTCCCCAGCCATCTTTCTCCATATTTAAGAGTCTGTTATGTAATCTTCCCCTGCCCCCTTTGTTCATGTATTTTGTTTAAGTTCTTATGGTATTTATCTTTCTCTATATGACTTATTTCACTTAGCATCATATTCCAGACCTATCCATGCTGCTGCAAATGGCAAGATTTCACTTTTTATGGCTGAATGATATTCCAGTGTGTGTGTATATGTTTGTGTTTGTGTGTGTGTGTGTGTGTGTGTGCGTGTGCACACGTGTGTGTGTGTGTGTGTGTGTGTGTGTGTGTGTGTACCATGTCCTCTTTATCCATTCATCTATTGATGGACACTTGGCTGCTTCCATAATTTTGCTGTGGTAAGGAATCCTGCAATAACCATAGGGGTGCATTATAACCTTTCAAATTAGTGTTTTCATATTCTTTGGGAAAATACCCAATAGTGTAATTACTGAATCACATGGTAATTCTATTTTTAATTTTCTAAGGAAACTCCATACTGTTTTCCACAGTGACTGTACAAGTTTTCATTCCCACCAACAGGGCATGAAGTTTCCTTTTTCTCCACATCCTTGGCAATACTTGTCGTTTACTATAAATTAATTTTATCATTAATTCTCAAAGAGTTAAACTCAGCAAAAAGTTCCGATATCTTTGGGAAATAGTATTCATGATTGCTTTCCTTGCCAAGTTTTTTAAAGTGAACCAACAATTTCATGACCATAGGTCACTTAAAATGCTTTCTTTCAGAGGAGCTGTAAAACTGAATACTATCATAACACATTTCTTTATATAAAATAGGTGTGTCTGAACTAAAGTATTTATTTACTGTGCTAAAAAGTAAAGGATTCATTTTCTTCATTCATTTTTAAAGCAAAAATTAGATAATGTGTGACACTGTTATTAAAATCTCATTCACTACTATTAGCTTTAAACAGGGAAAGGAAAACCACAACCCATGGGCCAAATCCAGCCCACCACCTATTTTTGTAAATAAAGTTTAATTGGAACACAGCTATGCTCATCCATTTACATGTTGTACATGGCTAATTGTGCACTGCCACAGTTGGGATGGCAATCTTATGTCCTGCAAAGTCAAAAATATTTACTTTCTGAATTTTTATTAAAAAAAAATTTCCTGGTATAGCCTCAAGCTGTGATTTGATGGGAAGACAGCTCCTATAAATCCCCTAGTAGTTTCTGGTTACATATCCTGGTCAAAAAATGTGATTCTTGATATTTCAAAAACTGAGGGATCTGAAGTCTTAACCAAATTTTGAAAGGCCATGATATATGTGGAGAAGTATTCTCTCTTGAATCCAACATTATTATGCAGAGCCAGTGTGCCCATCTTTATTTTTTTTAATTTTTTAAATTTTTTTTAAATTTTTTTAAATTTTTTTTAAATCAGTGTGCCCATCTTTAAAAAAGATTTAATGTGAATTTTATTTTCATTTCCAGGAGGATAAGTCATTTGTTTGTAGTTGTTTTTTCCACCACCCTTTCTGTTCCTGCCATAGTACCTATACAAATTATCTATGGTCTGTGTAAGAGACAGAATGTGTCCAGAAGATGGAAAGCATGTTTTCCTTGATTAATTTTTAATGCATTGGTTTCTTTGCTTACCCTAAAAACTATTCCTACTTTTAATCCATAGCAAGACTTTAATAGGACATCATTCAAGATTTCATTGTTATTACTATGTGTTATCTTCTACTTTACTCTTCAATTCACACTTTCTTTTTCCATGTCACACATGGTCTTCCCCAATCCAATGATGCTAATCCTTTGAATAGTTAATTCCATTTGAGTAGAAGAGATAAAACATAGCAGTCCTGGTCAGTGAGCAAACTGTCTTGTAGTTCTCCTGGACTTCAGGAAAAAAAAAAATTATCTTAGTTGCTCTCTAGAACTTTGACTTTTATTAACTATTTTAAACAAACCTTTTCTACTGAAGAGACCAGAAACAAAGTACAATATTGGTCATTTCAACAATATTTATCATTGTAAATATCAAGCCAGTTCCAACTGGACCTGTCACTGGATAATCAGACACTAACGATAAACTAAGGGATGATGTAGGTAAATACAGAACAACCACTTATGTTAAAGAAATCTTGCTCAATCTGATATATAGTAAAAGAGGTATCAAAATTTATAGCAGCAATTAGGGAGACATACTTACAAATGTCCCAAATAGAGGATTATAAGCTTCTTGAGGGAATTAAGCTAATATATCAGTCCCTTCTGATTCTCTTAGTAGTATACTAAGTTCACTTACTAAAAATATACAGTAAATGCCAAGAGTTGGCTGGTGAAATTCCTATAGGACATTAAGTCTATCTCAGTAGCTAAACAACAAAAATTAAAAGTCTTATTTCAAGTCCTTTGTAAGTATTGTTGAACACTCACTCATTCCTTTTTCCAGCACTGAGAGTACCTTGCCTGTTTAATTTTTTAAAAAGTAAATGGTCGTTTATTTTTCTAATCTCTAATGATGCAAACTTAGAGAAATCAAACAATCTTAAATTCACCTTTTTACAGAAAAGCATACCATTTTAGACAAAAGTCATTATGGAGCAAGAAACATGAAAAGGATGAGAATATTGGGCACCTGGGTGGCTCAGTTGGTTGAGTGACTGCCTTCAGCTCAGGTTATGATCCCAAAGTCCCGGGATTGAGTCCCACATTGGGCTCCCAGCTCCATGGGGAGTCTGCTTCTCCCTCTGACCTTCTCCTCTCTCATGCTCTCTGTCACTCTTTCTCTCTCAAATAAATAAATAAAATATTTTTTTTAAAAAAACTATTGATTTACTATATGTTGGCTAACTGAACTTAATAAAAAAAGGATGATAATATGAAGTTTATTTAAAATCACAATAAATGTCTACTAAAGAGTACAGAGATAAAGTTCCATATCCGTCCAGCAGTCTAACCTATTACATTTCATTGTCACCTGAGTCATATAGTATATATTTCATAGACATTCCAAGTTAGGTCATTAAAGCAACATGAGAAATAGATGGCATGTTTGTCTACAATTGTTTTAGTCACCCTATAGAAAGATTCTTTTTAACCTCTGCTCACATAGTTCTTAATACAATAGAGAAGTGAACACAGATTTTCATTTTCTGGAGAGTCATCCACTCAATTCAATTCCAACTTTTAATCAAATTCTTAGTAAGTATCAGGTATCAAACACCATATCTTAGGTACAATTGGAAATTACAAAAATCCATTCATTTATTCAATAAATGTCTTTAAGTATCTCTCATGTGTAATTTGCCATGTTCAAATATGAGAAATGAAAGTCACAACTCTCCAGTGAAGAAATAAAACAAATTCACTAAAAATTGTGATACAAGGCAATATGTGACAAACATTATTCAGATACTATAATCAGAAAAATTAAAAAAAAAAAAAAGAAGTTATTTCTATCTGTAGGGACAAGAGACAGTCCTGAAGGAGATGGCATTTAAACTGTGTTTTAAACAAAGTATAAAAATTTAACAGATACAGATGTGAGTAATGGGAACTGGCGTTCCAGGCAAAGGGAGTAGCATAAGCAAGGACATGAACTTAGGAAATATGAATGTGTATTAATGGAATCAAATGTATTAATGGAATCTAGTGTATTAAGAGAATGTGGCAAAAGTGAAAGTGTATTAATAAATCAATCTGTATGTTGGGATAGGGTACAGGTGAGGTAAGAAATAAAAGAGAAAAGTATAAGGTAAGATCAGATTACGGAGGACCTTCAAAGGCAGGCTTAGGTGTTTGGTCTTCCAGAGGCAATGGAAGGATTTTAAGCAAGGGATTTAACTTCATACATTAATTTGGCAACACTTGTTAGGAGAGAAAGTAAGGGGGAAAGAGAGGCCATCCAGTGGCTGGCTGCTATGTTAACAGACTAGTGAGGAACAGAGCTTATAATATCAAGCCAACACAGTGGATAGACTGTAAGAGAAAGATACTCAGAAAAGAAGTTGGTTCAAGTAAGTGAATCTAAAAGCCCTCATTTTAAACCATTTTATATTCATTTAAATGTGTTGACAAGTGTGAGGAGAGGTAGAGAAAATGTGTTAAGAGAGCTCATGAGATAAGAAAGAATTTATCCAAGGATGACAGGGAATTTTTGGTTGGCTACAAAATGTTTTGCCAAGAAGAAATCATCATTCTTCTAAATTTTAAAGTGGGTTTTGATATAATATTTGTTGAAGTCAATATTTTATATATATATATATATATATGCACATATGCATTATCATATACCTATATACATATATATATACATATATATATATATATACATACATATATATATT
The DNA here is from genome assembly GCF_002288905.1 of Enhydra lutris kenyoni. Taxonomy (NCBI): domain Eukaryota; kingdom Metazoa; phylum Chordata; class Mammalia; order Carnivora; family Mustelidae; genus Enhydra; species Enhydra lutris. Next base: position 51,638,659 of record NW_019154086.1, read on the forward strand.
TACTTATACAATATACACATCCTTTGGGACTCTAATAAGTTTGCCTGTACTACTAAAATTTTTATATTAATTAGTGTTTTTTTTATGGACACTGTCTTTTTATGTGCTATAACAAAATATGAGAGAATGGTTGGCTTATAAACAACAGCAACTTATTTCTTTTTTTTTTTAATTTTTTATTTCTTTTCAGCGTAATAGTATTCGTTGTTTTTGCACCACACCCAGTGCTCCATGCAATCCGTGCCCTCACTAATACCCACCACCTAGTTACCCCAACCTCCCACCCCCCGCCCCTTCAAAACCCTCAGATTGTTTTTCAGAGTCCATAGTCTCTCATGGTTCACCTCCCCTTCCAATTTCCCTCAACTCCCTTCTCCTCTCCATCTTCCCTTGTCCTCCATGTTATTTGTTATGCTCCACAAATAAGTGAAACCATATGATCATTGACTCTCTCTGCTTGACTTATTTCACTCAGCATAACCTCTTCCAGTCCCGTCCATGTTGATACAAAAATTGGGTATTCATCCTTTCTGATGGAGGCATAATACTCCATAGTGTATATGGACCACATCTTCCTTATCCATTTGTCCGTTGAAGGGCATCTTGGTTCTTTCCACAGTTTGGCGACCGTGGCCATTGCTGCTATGAACATTGGGGTAGAGATGGCCCTTCTTTTCACTACATCTGTATCTTTGGGGTAAATACCCAGTAGTGCAATTGCAGGGTCATAGAGAAGCTCTATTTTTAATTTCTGAGGAATCACCACACTGTTCTCCAAAGTGGCTGCACCAACTTGCATTCCCACCAACAGTGTAAGAGGGTTCCCCTATATCTTACAGTTCTGGGTGGTGAAAATTCTAGATCAGGGTGCCAATATGGTTGGAGTCCAGTGAGAGCCCTTTTTTGAGCTGCAGACTGCTGACTTCTTCATGTATCCTCACATGGAAGAAAGAGGGCCAAAGAGCTAATGACTTAATTACTTCCCAAAGTCCCCATCTCTTAATGCCATCGTACTGGGCATTAAGATCTTCAACATATGAATTTGAGGGGGACATGAATAGTTGGTCCATAAGAGGGTTAAAAAAAATGAAGTACATGTTTTCTATAACCCACTGTTTTTTGTTAATACTTATTATCTATTGCCTATTATGGTGACCTGATTATCAATTTAAATAAGAGATGACTGAATGCGTATATATCTGTGGTTGCTATAGGTGTTTAGACTTCACTGAGTAGCTTCTAAATCAGCCTTAATTGTTTGCCACACATTAGTTCTTCAATAAAATGGCACAGTTCTAACTATAGTTTGTTAATCAACAACTTTGGTCTTATTGAATCTCTCCTCCTTAGAGAATTGTCTCTCTTTAACCCATCTTCTTAAACACCATCAATTCATTTGCAGCACATTCTAATGCATTATATAAACAGAAAGTGTCAGTCTACAGTGCCCAGGTTTTAACTACAGAAAAATGAGGACTGTTTCTTTTTCCTGGGGCCTTGTTCTCAGCAATGTCTTACTTCTGCCCCCATACTCTATATCTCAGTGAATTTTCACCCTTCTTTTGGGTGACTTCTATGTGGCTTCAGTGAGTTTTGGAAATATTCAGAAAGACCTCCCTTCCTTGGTTCTTTGGGTACTCTCTACCCAGATCAAATTTCCCTTCCATCCTGTAGATTCTGTCATATCTGACTTTCGGGTGCACAGTGATCCCCTTACACATCACAAATAGTGTGTGGAAAAATAAAATTTTCTCAGCATTTAAATAAATTTGATTAAGCTTTACTTGAATTGAAAAATATGTTTAAATAAAAAATATAAGGGCAATGGATGGATTTGAAGAACAAATATTTCAGATCTGAATGATTACCTAAAAATAGACTTGGCTTGGCTTAGGAAGCTGTTGATTTCCCTCATCCCAAATATCAAAGACTTTAATGTAGAAGAATACACAGTTGACCAGAACACTCAAATAGCAACTCCAAGGTTTGTTTGGTTTAACAATAAGGACTTTTGGTCTTCAGGCTCTCTCATAATCTATGTTAGATGTTTATCTACAGGCTAAGATCCTAGCATTGTTCCTTTCACTCCAGATAGGTAGAAGTTTGTAGTCTGAACGGCCTTGACCTTAGTGATCTTTATCTCTAAAACCAAGCTATCTCTCTTCTATGTTTCTCTATACTTGGAGCCCTAACTCGTTGTTCTTTTTCCTATTTGATTTACCTAACCACCAGTGGGACTGGTGGCTCCTCAACAGAGTAGCCAGGGACAATTTCCTCTACTTTGTCTATAAGAGTCCTGTGGCCTGCACGATGGATCAACTTCCTTTCTTGAGGGTAAGTCCACCTCACATCATCTTCTTATATTCCCACCCTTCCTTCTGTTACTAACTGACCAAACTTTAACATGCTTCTATTTTAAAGTAAATGTTAGCCACCTTTACACAGGGAGAAGAAAAACGTCATGATATGAAACTGAACCAATAGTAAAAAGGCATTGTTATTCCTGATCATTTTTAAATATTCTTCCCTTTCTGCAACAGTCAAAACTTTCATTTATTGCCCATCAATGTGTTCCTGAAGATATGAAGTTTAATGTCATTTTTAGCCCCGGGGTTGATTATCCTTTGTCCTATCCTTTCAAGGACTGCTTTTATTTTCTGTTTTAATCTCAATATTATATTTCCATTCCATACATATTCTGAGAGGTCATAAGACACCAACACCATTTATGCAAATCAAATAAAAATGTACAGGATGTTTGGTTTTTATTTTCAAAAGTGGTTTATCATGTGCTCCTTGCTGCAGTTTGCACATGCAGATGCTTAAAGACTCCAGTTCTTTGGCTTTGGCATCCTAACTCCAGTGGGCATCTTTTATTTTTACTTTAGAAGGCAGAGGCCACATTATCTGTCTTTATTATGTTTAACAATAGGCAACCACAGGGTAATGTTTTCCCAGAATCCAGTACTGTTCCTACATTTTGGCACCTGCATTTTGAAGATTTGGTATGTCTTTAGTTATAGTAAGGAAGCAACGCAAAGGTTTTTCGTCATTGTCCCTTTGGACATCTTACCGAATTTCACAGAAGTTCTTATAGACAGATACTTAAGCACCACACTTTGTTACCATTAGGATTCATTCATAAGATTCAAGATTCTGTACCCAAGTCCCCCACCACTTTACTACCTAGAATTAATGTTTCTCTATGCTCAAACTATTTGAAAGGCTTATTTTTAACCCCAACACCTAGAAAATAACTCCTGGGTAGTTCACCCATAGAATATGCAATAAAACATGGTGGTCAAGAGCACGGTTTTGGGAGACAGATAGACTGGATTGAAAACCACTATACTCTACAAAATATGTGACTTTGGGCAAGCCACTTGACTTCTCCAGTTTCTTCCTTGATAGCACCATCTCACATGTTTATTATTTATACTAACTAAGATGATGATTATAAAAACACCTAGATAGGGCTTGGTACTTGTTGGGTGCTTGGTACATAATAACTATACTTATTACTAATCATAGCTGGAATCATAGTCTCAAAACATGCTCCCCACAGCTCTCCTTACTACCCAAAATAGCTCCTTTAAAACAACTCCTAGTATTAAGACAATGTCTTGAGAAAGGCACTGAATAGTAATATCACATCACCCAACTTATTTGGTTTAATTTATAATAGCTGATTTTATCTCACTTTCAAACATGGTTACAGAATAATGACAAAAGGCACAGAAACGTTTTGATAAAAAGATGAATTTGAAGGATATAAAAAAATCTAGAACATAGAGTGAGGATGGAAGAGACCTGGACTTGGAGGCAATGTGCCAATTAAATTCTGGAAACCCAGAAACACCAGGGTAACCGCAAAGCAGATTCACTTTTCTTCCTATTTCTACTTCATCTACTTCTCCTAAAATTCACATAGTATTGCCTAATCCAAAATACTCTCATATGAAACACAGGAGACAGATGTTTCTAAATTACTATAAAATTTAATCCGTATACTAAAGGCAATAATTGCTTTAAATTTAAAGAGTAAATGTAAATATGCATACATTTTTCTTAATATTAATAGATATTATTATTTTCATTTTATACATAAGTAAAGCTCAATGGATTACCTACCAAGTTCCCTTAAGCAGTAAAGTTTGGATAACATAAACCCCAAAATGAGAAATAGAGAAAAACTTAACGCTAATTCTGGCTCAGCTAAATACCTGCAATAAAACCCAAAGATGGTGAGACAGCCTCAGTAGTTTTTCATTGTAAAAAGTCAGTAACATTGTAAAAAAATCCTTTGCAGGGTTTTATGAAATCACGCATATGAAAGTACAAGATTGTATGTGGAAATATGTAACATAGTATACGACATATTGTGCTTGTTCACCAAGCGCTAGTTTTCATCTAACACTAAATTCCATACCCTTCTTGCTATCCCATGGGAGGACACACCATTGCTGCATCATTTGTACTTCTAAGTTGAAATAAGGTGGGGCGCCTGGGTGGCTCAGTGGGTTAAGCGTCTGCCTTTGGCTCTGGTCATGGGATCGAGCCCTGAGTCGGGCTGTCTGCTCAGCGGGGAGCCTGCTTCCCTCTCTCTCTCTGCCTGCCTCTCTGCCTACTTGTGATCTCTCTGTCAAATAAATAAATAAAATCTTTAAAAAAAAAAAAAAAGAGCTGGGCCTCTTGCTTTCTCCCCTTAATCTGGGGCTTTCTCCCTTTCTCTGTTTATCTATCTACCCATCCATCTATCCTACACATTCTTCATCCATTTATTAATTTCCTGTTTACAACCCTGTATTACATTCTTCTTTCTTCATCTTTTTTTCTTTCCAGTCAAAATACTTAGCAGTTTAAAAAAAAGTGGTTATGAAAAAATAATTTAAAAATAATTAAAAAGTGGTTAGGAGCATAAAGATTGATTTTTCAGAGAATTGGGCTCCTAATTACTACCAGAATGTTTGGCTGCTGCTACACACTCCCTATAGAAAGCTGGCCCTTCCTGAAAATGTAAGAAGAAACAGTCAACCACCAGTGGATTCTTAAATGCTTTCTACATTTAAGAAATATAATCTAACTAAAGTAGTGTATGTAATAGGGAACACATCTTAAACTGTAAGAGGAGATACCTAAATTTCAATAGCTTAACACAATAGATATACTTGGATAGTATTCAGGGGAGCAGAAAAATTCTCCTCGTGATCATTAAGGGATCAAGTTCCATCTTGTTGTTCCACCATCCCACAGAGCCACATCATAATAAATAGCCTGCCAGAGAAATAGTGGAGGAGAGCAATCATGGAGGAGACACACAGTATTTCATCACAGCCTTGGTCTATCGTGAGCATTGTCACATTTGCTCATACTTATTGGCAAGACATTGTCATATAGACATACCTCACTACAAGGGAGGTGCCTAGTTATAATCCTACTCCTAGAGGAGAAAGCATAACAGAACTCACTGAACAGTGAGAGATCACTGCCACAGCATATCAAAGAGAAGCTATATTTCAACTGTATTTTTGTTTACTCTAAAACAACAACTTGCTAGTCTACTGCTACTTATCCCATTTTGCTGAAGGATCCCTCAAGGAATATTAATTTATTCTGCCTTGTTCCCCAGTGGATAACTTGTTATTTGGGAGTGTGGGTGGCATTAGTTGTAGAAGGGGGATGATCTTTCTTAATGTAATTTTAAATAACAGACCCAATTTAGTGCAACAGTAGCAAAGTATTCAATTAAAAACACATTATTAAAATAAAAATTAATGTTCTGTTGCTGAACTGCTTGGCTGAATGCACCAATTAAAAGTTTTCTTATCTTCCCTACCTCCTCTCCGATCTCTTTGAAGAAAGAGAAAAGACATACACACAAACACACACAACTTTCTCACCAAATAAATTGAGGTTAATGATGAACTTTGTCCCTGAAATACTGTAATCTTAAAATTACCTACAACATTTGACACGTGTTGTATGGAAAATAACTTAAAAAAAACCAAACAAACATAATGCAAATCCCCAGAAGATATCCTCATGCAGATAAGCCTTATTCTGGCTCAAGTGCTCTGTGTGTTGAGGCTTGTCCTCACCTAGACCTGCAGGTCACGTCAACCTTTCACAGTGCCTGCTTCCCAAAGGCCTTGTCATTCCATTTCTGGCTCTTCCTTACCTGCCCACATGCTCAAGAGGGATGGTTAGAAGCTGATCTTCAGGCAGTCTTCTGCTGATCCCAGTGTTACACATCCTTCCTAGGGTTGCAGACCTTAATCCATAGAAAACTATCCTAGTGCCAGCTGATTGGCTTGTCCATATAGAACTTGAAGATGAGCTCCATAATCAGGCTCAGGTCCAGCTAGCTACTTGACCATATTTTCAGTGAAGTCCAGCTAGGAGAACTCCAGGATCATTCAGTCCTCCAAGGGCTACCTGAGCGCAGAGTTCTTCAGGGGGCTCAGCTAGGCTTGGTAGAGATGTCATCCTTCAACTGCATATGATAAATGCCTCTGGACTGTGCAGACATCATGGGGAAGCAGTAATTAAGGTTCTGTTGCATTTTCTCCTATTTAAACATTTTCTTTTCCACTTTTTGTTTGCAGGTTATTTCATATCTAGGGTCCCCTGATATCACCTGCATATAAATTTGCTCTATGAATTTCCTTTCACCTCTTGGGAATCCTACTACAGAGGGTGTATTTTAGTGTTCATCTACCTTCAGGCAGTTTCTTTCTCCTCGACATCCATTTGTGGATGTAAGAAATATGGAATTCTGTGCAATAACTAGTTTTCCAGATAGATCCAGCTGCTGTTTCCCTTCTTCCTTCAGTCTTGTATCTTTCAGTGAGTTAGCCTTTCTATTCTAATGGAAAATTCTGTCAAGCTTATCTGTAACAGTGTATCACTATAACAGTGATTATACCCCCACTACTGCAGAGCTGTGAGAACACAGAGATGATCATAGCAATTGCTGTGGCATTGCAAACCAGCTTCCTCATCTGTGTGTATTTACATGTGCTGATTGATACATGTTTTGTGAATGCACTGAAGTCAAGGCTCCATTGTTTTAAAAGAGCTCTAGGTCCTCGGAAAAACCAAATGACCAGAATGGTACCTGTTTGAACTGGTTTTAAGATGTGGGAAGTGGAGTCATAACCTCAATTTCTAAATTAATACTATTTGATGTGCTTTGTGATGGGGTAGCAGGAGGTGAGAAAATAGTTATTAACATTTTTTAAAATGACCGATACAGACAGCTATCAGGAATGGTCTCTTGTCACCTCACAGTTTAGTGAGCCATAGGTTCATAGGGAATTTTGCCTGGAAAGAGCCAATGATATTATGCATGAACACAGGTGCATATGCAAACATACACACCATATCCAAACTCAATATATATACACCTGGATAGAAAGACACCTGCATACTAAGACACAGTGCATATCTATATACTACAGTTAGAAAGAAATTGGAAAGAAAACCAGAGGAAGAGGTCTTCATGGGTAATCTTGAGGCTATGTTCTGAAGCTGCCTCATTTTTCCAGACTTTTAAAATTGGGCAGATGTCTCCTGGACACTAATTTTCATTGAGGACAGAGCCAAGAGAACATAGTCTTTCATTCTAGGAAACATGTACATTTGGTGCAGAAGTAACATTCTGTTACCAGAAGCTGCTATGCCACCAGAAGCCAGGAACACTACCTGGTCTGTCTTCCTGGCACCACAGGACATCTCTCAGTCCCTAAACCAACGTCCCCATCCCAGACCAATGGTTTCAACAGCATTCAATTGCTTTATTTGGCCATTTTTAAAGAGTTAAATTATGCCTTTCTCAGGAGCTTACTCAATTATTTAACTCAAAATTTCAAAATTGAATTACCTTAAGTGAGTGCACTTTACTCCTGATACTTAAAATTTAAAAAGAAAACCCCCATATAAAGGATTTATTTATGAAGATCTTATTTTTGAATATGGTTTCTATTATACTGTGGATAAATAATAAATCTTAAAAAAAGAAAAAAAAAAAGCTGTATGAACTGATTGCTCTCCCAGTGGGAATGAACTCCAAATATCAGGGAGAGGGATGACCTAGAATCTTGAAAAGCTGAAACATTCCCAGGAGGAGGCAGCCTCTGAGGTATTTTTCTTCTAGTCTTTGCATAGCTTCTCATCCCTGAGAAGTGCACAGTAATGAAATAGGTCAGCATGTGGAGAGATATTAAAGAGGTGTTATCTGCCCTGTGAATCATGTCATTCACTGCTTTATGTTCCCCTAGAAATGGAGGAGAAGCAAGAACTCATTAGAGCAAATCAGGCCCAAATTTACAAGCATGTTTTGACTCTCCTGTGATGGATTCAGCCTGGAGCTCTGCTTTAGGTTGGCAGGATGATAGAGGTCAGGGTTGGGGAACAGCAAAGGGGAATCAGCATGCACCTGCTCTTCTTCTAATATTGTTTATAATTCACCCATGCTTCAGATGTCTGTCTTTTCATTATACATAATACTGGGTAAGTGTTGTCCGGGATAAAATCAAGGCTGAGTTACAGGTACTGCTTTCCAGGAGCTGGCAGTCAGGAAGGGACAAGGAGAAATGTTAATGTCCACATTTAATTTGAAGGCATTACGTGAGTTATAGTTGTGTATATATCTGACTCAGCCTCTGACATTTATCCAAAGGCTTACTAGATGAGGCACTGGGTATGGTTTATCTCATTTCATTCTCCCAAAAATCCAATGAAATAATTATGTACTTGGTTCCATTTTGCAGATAAGGAAGCTGAAGTAATGAGCTCAAGGTCACATACTTAAGTGCTACATGTAATCTCTTCAAACTTTTATGTGTTTTGCACACAATTCCCAGAGAAATCTTCTTAATACAGCTTTGATCTGTATTTAACTCCTTATTGACCCCCGCCAGTGATCCCTACTGCCTACATAATAAAGCTGTGGTGGATTTTACACCCCATTGTCAGAGCCCTACTTTGCTCTCACAGAACCAACTGTTTTTGCCTTCTCCTCTTGCTATTTCTCCACATAACTTACACTTTCTGGTGTCTGAGCTTTTGCTCACATAACTTACACTTTCTGGTGTCTGAGCTTTTGCTCCCACATTGTGAATTCTTTGATTTCTGGGAACTTGGGATCTAATCTGCCTGCCACAGGGAAGAAAGGTCAGTCAGCATGGCTGTGTCTCTGCCATGGCACTGGCTATTTGTTTAGCTTTTATACTGGGCTGTCCTTTTCTGACATCTGTACCTGCACCGGTTGTCCACAAGCCATTTTCCCAAGTTGGCTGCCTATGTTAGTTTTCTAGGGCAACATAACAAAGCACCACAAACTGAGTGGCTTCTATATATTGTCTTACAGATTTGAAGGCTAGAAGTAGGAGATCAAAGTGTCAGCAGGGTTGGTTCCTTCTAATGGCTGTGAGGGAGTAGCTGCCCTTCTTCTCCTCTAGCTTCTAGGGGTTTGCTGGAAGTCTTTGGTATTCCTTGGCTTGGAGATGCATCACCTCGATCACTGACTTCATCTTCACGTGAGGATATCTTTGTGTGTATGTGTAAATAAAATTCACCCCTCACTTTTCTAAGGCAACCTGTGTAGGAGTGCTGAAAACAATGACTCCATCTTTGACCCTCCATCTTGTTCATGCCTGAGAAATGACCTACCTCGTAGCTACACGTTCCAGGCTCACAGGAGGTTAATGTATGTCCTGACCTGGATGTAGGATGGCTTGTTCTGATCTTCCCTAAAATGGCACACAGAAGGCTCCACTTTCGATAAGCAGTAGAGATGACTGGTGCACAGAAGTCCCCACTTTAGATCCTAGTAGAGATCCTCTGGCTCACAGATGATGCCAATTTAGATAACTACCCTCTGACCCCACCATCCTGCCTCTCATTCTATAAATGCTGGGGATTAAGGCCTGGATTGGGCAGAGAGTGGGGGCAGAAAGGAATTATGCTGTTGCCATGAATAGTCCTTTGCCAAGTCTCCTTGTCAGTAAGTTACCCTGACTAAAGCTCTGTAAATAGTATACAGTGGTTTGTGTCATTTTTCAATCTCAAAGTGTCTTCTCAGTCTGGAGTATACTTCTCTGTCCCTCCTCTACCTTCTAACAACCTGTCATGTTGGATTAGGATTCACCCTGATGACCTATCTAATTAATTACATCTGCAAAGAACCTATTCACAAATAAGGTTACATCTAAAGTACTGGGGGTTAGACCTTCAACATACAAATTTGGGGGGACACATTTCTACTCATAACACCCATTATTTATGCAGTGGTCTATTATGGCAACCACTGAGCCCTACATTTTTATACCTTTATTACTATATGCAATATCTGGTAACCTCTGAATCACAGTAGGCACTTAGGAGATGAAAGCAGTTAGAAAAGATCCCACTGTGAGTCAAGTCTGATAGTCCCCCTTCCAGGAACTTCTTCACAACTCAGAGCTCGGTAGAGAACAGAGCATTTCAAGTCATAATTATTGGGAAAGTAGAACTTTGCAAAATTATTTTTTGGTTGTTGTTGGAGGTTTTGTTGGGTTTTTTTTCCATCTTAATTTTCCATCTTAATTATGAACTTGATGCATTGGGCCCTATAACTGTCTGCAGAGTTACAGCTTAATCATATACAATGAAGTATGGCTGAATAGTAGAGCTGGAACCAAGGAAAATGTCATTAAATCCTTCCAAATGTCATCAAGACAGTTTTTTTGGATCAAATTAGATGGATTAAATGTTTCCTTCCTGCGTCTGGAACAAAAGTGCAAAATATAGCTTATCAGTGTCTCTTTGAATTACCATGTAATTCTACAAACACATCACTTTACCCATGTAACCCATCACAGGGCATTCACAATAACATTAGCACATCGTAGGGACTACAAATTTGGCCTGTTAAACCAATGAGATATTTTTAGCTTTTGGCCGATGTCACTGTGGCTGTGTTTAAGAATTGCTTTGTCCTTTTACATTTCAAACCATTTTTTAAAGGTTAAATAGAGAAAAACCTATTTTTGAGCCAAGGTTCAGAAAACATTTTAAAAGATTGTTTTGAGGTTTTGTAACTAAGTTGTACAAATCTGCTCTGATCCCTATTCCAAAAGGAAATTCATACAGTATTTACTAGCAATTAAAAAGAGAATATTTTTTAAATCCCAAAGGAATAAAAAACAGGAGAGAATGAGAGTTTTATCTTTAGAGTAAGCATATTAAAATTAGAAAGTAAAAGTCAAACGTTTGTCGGTAATTGGTAGAGAATAAGGACTAAGTAGGCTTTTAACTACTTTTTAAATTCTAACCTTTTCTATTTTATTTCCCTGATCTGTTATTTGCTATGGTACTATGGAAAATACTTGAACTTTCAGGAGAGCCTACTCAAGCCAATCCCTCATTTGTCTGTAGAAAACCACTAAAATCCTTGGTCAAAATACTAAGAGGGACTAACTTGTTTTGAACATAATATACAAAGTTAAGCCTATATCTTGAAATAGTCAATATCTTGGGTTTGGACCCCATTAATACCATTTTTTTCCCATGAGTGTGCATTGTTTTAACCAGAGCTGCCCAGAACTTTCTTAAATTTAGCTGAAGTTGGTCTACAGTGAAGTTTGGGAGATTTTGACATTTGCTGTCAGAGATTTAAGGTGTCACTATGACAGGGACTTGAAAAGTTGGCAACACAGACAGAAACAGGCAGTGGCTTTTAAGCTTTTGTGTCAAAAGAAACCAAGCCAATAATATTGGAAAATAATGGGTATGAGAAGAGGATTAAGAGAAGGGAGCTCATAGCATAAGTAGATAAGGGCCCCATGGAAAAATGACAAAGAGCACAGTGAACCTCCACAGAACAAGACAGGACAGAAGTCTTAGAGAAATGCAAAATGAGATCGCACGAGGCTTTATGGAAAAATGACTGAGATTGTTATAATTTTAAAAACTTTTCACACATTTAATTAATAATGAAAAGATTAGAGGACTGTTTATAATTGTAGAAAAGTAAATAAGTAGTCCTTTTTTTTGTATCCACATGACTGTGACATGCTATATTTCTCCCAAGAGACAAAGGGTCTCTTTAGAATATAAAGAGATGGGCTGCTCAGCAGTCATTTAAAGCTTCCCAATTGCAGAACAGAAGAGAGAAAACAAGGAGAAATTCAGGATTGGTAAATACCAAGAGGAAGATGAAGACAGGAAATAAAAATTTCCCAAAGGCAGGTTTTAGTCAGGGAAAAAAATCAAGTCATTTAAACAACTTTTCATAACTTTTTACTACAGTTCAAGATTTTTAAATTATTGTTAATTATTAAAGGTTCTTTTGGGCATGTTTTGGGTCTTTCCTATCAAATTTTATTCCCTTGAATTGTGTACTAAATATTTAACAAGTCAAGTTCTTTAACGATGATTTTGCTTAGATTTCCCTCCTATAAAGATAGATAATGCTAGTTATTGATCTTAGTGTTGAGGGAATGGTGCTCACTTCAGCAGCACATATACTCAGTGTTGATGGAATGGCTTGTTCAAAAAGCTTCAACACAATGAATACTCAGCGAGGAATAGGAATAGCTGTTACCATCCAGCAACAATGAGATAATTTTTATGTGAATTAAATAAACAAAAAATATTGCCTCCATCATCCAAATTGAATGTGGGGTGTGTGTGTGTGTGTGTGTTGGTATCATTTGTATTTTGCGTTGTTGGAGGATACAATGAAGACATTTTAAATCTGTCCTTTAAAAACTGCAGGCACTCTCTTACCTAAAAATTATTTTCTGTCATCTTTTGTCTATTTTAAAGGCTACTTTAGAATGCACTATATAGCAAAGGTAGTTTGAAAAAGCCACTGTAGGAATATGATACTAAGAGAAATGTAAGGCAATATACACACACGCACACACAGAGACACAAACATGTGCACTCACACACCCTAGATTCTATTTAGTAAAATATCCCACCATTAGAAATGTCTTTGTACCTTTAAATATTTTTTAAATCTAGTTTTAAAACATCATGTTTGTAAAATCCACTTTTTTGATTGGCAAAGGCAGTCATGTTTGTGGTGTTAAAACAGTTTGAAATGGAGTTTTTGATTCTGAGCTCCTTTAAGACAAGGATTAAGTGTTACTCATATAGTATGCTCCCTGGCTCATTGTAGGCATTAAATACATATTTATAAATCAATGAGTAAACCAACCAATACATGCATGGAAGAATTAAAAGCAAAAAGTTAGAAGCAGAAAACCACAAAAGGAACAGAACAGTGACCATATATATATCCTAAGTTTCCCCAGTTGTTTTTCTGTTTACTACTTTGACCGGGAGATCCTGGGCACATATTTTTAGGATGCTGAGGAACTGTTTCTTAAGCAAGAAGCATGTCACTCTGAAGACTGTAGTAGTAGTGGGCAGCTTCAAAGCTTCATGTGCTTTGATAACTTGAATCAAGGGGCACTGAAAAGCAAATCTAAGCCCACACTCACAGACCAAATCAAAAGGTTGTAAGAGGACTTAATATAGAAAAAGAGTACACATTTAATTCTTTAAAAAAAATATTAGACTATATATTTTAAAATATAGACTACATATGTAAATCTTAGACTATAAACCCCCGGGGTGGCAAGGACCTTCTTCACCCTTCTCTTCTTGGCACCGACATAATATTGTGCATGTTTTTTTTTTATTTCAGGAAGTTTTTGTGGAATGGGTTAATGGGTTAATTAATGATACTGCAAAATGTTAAAATGTTAAGGAGTCATAAATATTGGCTGATAGAGAAAAGGATTGGCATAAGTAAATTTAAGACAGTGCACAAAAAGAAAAGAAAGGCATTGGACAAACATGAAGGAAGTGTGAAAAGAAGAGGTTACAGATTCCAAGAGAACGTGAGCAGCATGGCCTAAGGAAAGGGGTCTTGGAGTAAAGGCTTGGCCATATTGAGACTTATTTTCTCTAACCAAAAAGTGTTTAAGCAATTTGGGAGAAAGGCAAAATTTAAAAATCACAATGAAAGCAAGTTATGTATTAAGTTCCTCTGCAGACCTCATAAAAGAGCAATTTAGTCTTGCATGTTCTCTAAATGTTTGTAAGAGAATGCATTATGAGCATACAGATTTTAGATTCTGTCCCATCTCTGACTCTTAACTAATTCACTTAAAAAGCAAGATAACTTTGTGTACCTGGCAAACTAAAAAGGCTTTTCTGCCACAGGGGTCTTTGATTTGGAGATTTGAGCTCTGGGTTGGTCACTCTCAAAATAACCGTAACTGAAAAATCCATTTTAATAAAAGCAATTAGAATTCAAATAAAGGCCAGACTAGTCAGATCTCAGTTTCTCTAAAATCTCAGCTTAACTAATTAGAAAGGGCTCAGTGGCAAGTGATGACAGTTACCATTTTATGGTCAAGAAATTGGGGCTGTCTCCTTCCATGATGCACAGATTTCCCCCTCAAGTTTACAGCTTCACAGTAAACAGATGATATCAACATTAGTGTATGTAATAAGAATAAAAACCAATAAGATGAGGGCTTAAAAGGATATTGGATGGACACCTTTGTTTTGCAGGTAAGTGTTATAAGGATAAATGTCTTACTCAAGGTCACAAAGCTAGTTGAGGAAGGAAATGTGAATAATACTCACGACTCCTGATTTCTTTTCTGTATCACACTTTCACTATATTTTGTACAAAAAAAAATAGTTAATTATGTGGACAACAAAGAGAAGGATGTAGTTGAGGTAAGTCCTAGAATAGCCTAAAAAATTCCATTTATTGGATTTTTTAACTTTATGAGAACAGTTTAACTTTATTCATCACTATATCTCCAGTCAGTTGCACAGAATATGGCACAATATATATACATATATTGTATATGTATACAATATATGTATATATTGAGATGTAATTTACATAGAATAATTTGTACAGATCTTAAACATTAAACATTAAGACATTCGGTTTAATGAATTTTAGTCATTTTATTTAACCATGTACAGAATGTAACCATGTACAAATATAAATATTCTGTATATGAGTCCTTTGTCGGATATCTGTATTATGAAAACTTTTTCTCAGTCTGTGTCTTGCCCATTCTTTTTCTTATTAACATCATCTACACTACCCCAGAAAATTCCCTCTTGTCATTTTATGGTCAATCTCTGCTTCATTCTCTCCCCCCACAGAGGTGACCACTTTCTGATTTCTATCCCCCTCAATTATTTTTATCTATTCTTGGAAGTAATATAAATAAAGTAATTGAGTCATGTTTTTGTGGCTGGTTTCTCCTCATAATGTTTTTTGAAATTTATATATGTTTTTGCCTATATCAGTAGTTTCTCCTTTTATGTAGTAGCATTTTATTGCATGACTGTAACATTTTTTTGCTTATTCATTCTGCTGGCAGATATTTGTGTAATTATGACTATGATAGTTGCTGTGAACATTCTTTTACAGGCTTTTTTGGACTTTTTTGGACATTTTGAACACATTTGCACACACTTCTTGGCCATTTATATTTCTTTGTGAAGTATGTATTCAACTCATTAACCATTTTGTAATTGGGTATGCCTTTTTATAATTTGTCCTTTTCTTAATGTATTATAGGATTTCTCTAATATTCTGATACCAGTTCTTTGTTAAATAGATGTATTATGAAAACCTTCTCACAGTCTGTTTTTTGCCTATTAATTTTCTTAATGTTTCTTTTAATGAGATGTAAATTTTAATTTTGATGGAGTTCAATTTATCTATTTTTTTTCTTTTAGAGTTACTGATTTTGTGCCCTGTTGAAATCATCCTTATCTGCTCCCGAGGTTATAAAGATATTATCTTTTTTCTGTGCTTCATACATTCAAGATTCATCTCAAATTAATATTTTATTTATGGAGTATAAAAGTTGAGTTGTTCTAATATCATTTGTTAAGAAGATTTTTCTTTCTTCCATTAAACGAACTTGGTGCCTTATCTGAAGATCAATTGACTTCATATGTGTGGGTCTGTTTCTGAACTTTCTTATTTTCCATTGATCTGTATTTTAATTCTTTAAGTCAATTTTTCCATTCTGTTGCTTATTATAGCTTTGTAATAAGTCTTGAAGTAGATAGTGTTAAGTCCTTTAACTTTTTTTAAAAGATTGTTTTAGCTATTCTAAATCCTTCTTATTTCTACCTGAATTTTCAAAACAGTTTGTTGATATCTTCAAAGTAGCCTGTTAGAAATTTGATGGGTATTACATTAAGTCTATAGATTAAGAGAGAAAAACACATCCTTAAAATATTAAATTTTGGGGGCGCCTGGGTGGCTCAGAGGGTTAAAGCCTCTGCCTTCGGCTCGGGTCATGATCCCAGGGTCCTGGGATCGAGCCCCGCATCGGGCTCTCTCCTTGGTGGGGAGCCTGCTTCCTCCTCTCTCTCTCTCTGTCTGCCTCTCTGCCTACTTGTGATCTCTCTCTGTCGAATGAATAGATAAAATCTTTGAAAAAAAAAATTAAATTTTGTCAGTAAACATAGGCATAACTCTTTATTTATTTGAGTCTTTTTTAAATTTCTCAACAATGTTTTACAGTTTCAAAGTCTTGCATCTTTTTCAGTAGATGGTTTATATATTCAGTATTTTTAATGATATTATACATAATTTTACTTGTTTTCCTAATTTTTGTTTGCTTGTATATAGAAACACTTGATTTGTTGTGAATTTGAATTCTACAGTTTCACTGAATTTAGTCCTTGTCCTTTCGTAGATTCTCTGCAGGTTTTCTACATGTACAATTCTTTTGCCTGCAAATAGCTCAGCTTTAATTATTCTTTTAGATTGTTAGGCTTTTATTTATTTTCCCTGCCCCATTGTACAGAAGGGAAACTCCTGGAAAATATAAAATACAAATGATTAGAGAGGGCATTCATCTTTGGGAGAATACTAGGAAAGCCATATTTCTACATCAATCGAAATGATTATGTGGAGGGTTTTTGATGTTGTTGTTTTCTGTTTATTCTGCTAGTATGGTGAATTATATATATTTCTTAAATGTTGAACCACTTTTGCATACCTGGGATGAAAATCCATCTGTTCATGATGCAACACTGTGTGTGAGTCTGCTTGCTGTACTCAGGTTGTTTCTATGGTTTTCAGATTTTGCATCCGTGATCATAATAGGCATTAGTCTATAATTTTTTTCTTATATTTGCCAAGTTTTGGTATGAGGCCATATTATTTGAATAGTGTTTCTTCCTCCTTCAGTTTTTGAAAGAATTTGTGTAGAATTGGCATTATACATTACTTAAATACTTGATAAAATTTTAGTGAAGCCATTTGAGCCTGAAATAACTTTGGGGGAAAGTTTTTGATTATGAACTCGATTTATTATATAGTCAGAGGGCTATTTCTTGTGTTATTACATCAGTTTAAATAAGTGTATTGTTCAAGGAATAATTCATCTAATTCATAGAATTTATTGGCATAAATTCCTTTTTTATCCTTCTATTTTTTTGCAGTCTCTATTATTGTCCCTTTTCATTCTTGATGTAATTGTATTTCTCTTTTTTTCTTGGTAAATCTTACTAGAAATATGTCAAGTTTATTAATCTTTTTAATGATTCCACTTTCAATATTTTGATTACCTGTTGTTTGCCTTATATTCTGTTGATTTATATTTTTGTCTCCATAATTTCTTCTATTTACTTTGGGCTTAATTTACTCTGTTTTGTCTAGCTTCTAAAATAGAAGTTTTAGTTATTTATTTTTAAATTACTCCTCTTTTCTACTATAAACATTTAAACTCTAAGTGTTCTTCTAATGGAGCTTTAGCTGAATCATAGAGATATTTATATATATGCTTTTATTATCATTCATTTTGTAGGCTTTTCTAATTTTCCTTTTGATTTCTTCTTGACTTATAGGTTGTTTAGATATTGGTTGTGAAATCCCAAATACGTTGGGATTTTTTATATAGCTTTTAAAAATTAATTTCTAATTTGATACCATTATATCCAGAGCCTATATTCTAAATGATTGTAATTTTTAAATATTTTTGAGACTTTATAGCCCAGTTTATAGTCTGTTTCGGTGGATAACCCATGTGCACATGCAAAGACTGTGTAGGGTAATTGGGGTAGAATTATACATATACAGTTACTGGGGGATGGTTATGTAAAATTTCT
This sequence comes from Enhydra lutris kenyoni, assembly GCF_002288905.1. Taxonomy (NCBI): domain Eukaryota; kingdom Metazoa; phylum Chordata; class Mammalia; order Carnivora; family Mustelidae; genus Enhydra; species Enhydra lutris. Next base: position 51,656,821 of record NW_019154086.1, read on the forward strand.
GACCACAAACATGGACTTGTCTACTTCTCCATTTACTCTCTCAAGTTTTGCTTAATGCATTTTGAAATCTTGTTATTGGGTACATACACTTTTAGAATTGTTATAACTTCTTGATGAATCAATCCCTTTATAATTATGAAATGTTTATTTCTCCAGTAATATCCTTTCCCTTGAAATAACCTTAGTCTGATACTAAGATGGGCAAACAATTTCTCAATCTTTGTGTTTCAATAGTATCTTTAACACAACAAATCTTTCTTATATAATTAAATTTCTTAATCTTAGTGTTTCAGTGGTACTTTTTCCTACACATTTACTTTCAATTGCTCTGCCTTTACACATAAAATCTATAGGTTATGTCTTTTTATATAATCTTATTATCTCTTTTACATAGAATGTTTTGTTTATTAACATTTAATGTAATTATGGATATAGTTCTATTTTAATATCCTATCTTCATAGTTGGTTTTTATTTATCTCATTTATTAAATATTTCTGATTTTTTTCCTGCCTTCTTTGAGGTAAATCACATTTTTTTTATATCCTATTTCTACTCCTTTTAGTATTTAGATTTATATCTTTGGGTTGTATTTTTATGCTTTATCTACAGCAGTGAAGTCTGAAATAACTGGAAATCTTCTGTATCTGTTCAATCCAGTATGATGGCCTCTAGAGATATGTAGTTACATAGCACTTGAGATGAGGCTAGTGTAACTTAGGAACTGAATTTTTAATTTTATTTAATTTTGACTAATTTTTGCCTAAATTTAAATATCAACATGTAGCTACTGATTACCCTATTGGACGGTATAGCTTCAGAGTTTACAATATGAATCTTAGATTCATTATAGCCTACCTTCAAATAACATTATGCTATATTGCAGTTTAGTGGGGGGGTTTTGCCATCTTTTTATCCTTTATGCACTTCATTTCTTATATTTTAGTTCTATATATGCTAAAAATCCCTAAATACATTTGACATATTATTATTTTCTTTTAAATGCTCTGCAGTCTTTTAAAAATACACATAGATATAAATACAGATATAGATTGAAAGGTCTTTTATATTTTCCCAGGTATTTACTTTATTTTATGCCTTTCACTCATTTCCTGCAGATCTGGGGTTTCATTTGGCATCCTTCCTCTTCATTTCTGAAGAACTACTTTTAGCATGTCTTACATGTAGGGCTGCTGGAGGCAAATTCCCTGAAGTTTTGTTCTCTGAAATGACTTCATTTGCCCTTTTTTGTAAAGGAGAGATAGATAGATCTATATATAATATTCTTAGGTTGAGTTTTGTTTTTAGGATTTTATGTTATTGCTTTGTCCAATAATATATTCTCCAATTATTTTTAGTGGTAAATCAACCATTATGCAAATTATACCACTGATGATAATGTCTATTTTTTGCTGACTGCTTTTAAATTATTAAATTTTGTTTTGCAATTTAGCTATGATGAATTTAGGCATGCTTTGTTTTGTAGTACTCTGCATGGGGTCCACTGAGTATCAGGTATGGCTTAACATCTTTCAATAATTTGGAATCATTCTCTGCTATATTTTCTTTACATATTTTTTTACCCTATTCTCTATCTTCTTTTTCTTCACTCATGGTGGGTTTGATATTGTCCTACAGATCTCAAACACTTCTCTTTTTTCTTTTACTTTTTTTTTTTTTTTTTGCTTTAGTTTGGAGGCCTTATATTGCCCTGTTTTGTTTTGTTTTGTTCATTTTAAACAAGAATTTCATTTAAACAAGATGCTTGACTTGAATTGAAAAAATATCTAGGAATCTCCTTTTAGATTAATTGATTCCTACTTAAGACAGATCATGCTGCGTGTTACAAATGTATACAAAAAAGTTATAAAATTGTCCTTGGTTTTATAGTGATAAATGAAAAGCATTGAAATTCTCCAATCAAACAAAGTATGCAAGGATTTTTATGTTGTTCTTTTTTGTTTTGCTTTGAGAGCAAAATAACTTACTGAAATATAAAGACAGGAGTTGAATGCAACAAATGGAGGCAGGGGTATTTTCATAAAATCAATATTTTTCCCTATCTCATCGCCATTTGGTGCTGATCAAAACATATCATTGGCCATTTAGTTAAAAAAAAAATGCAATATGTTTGGGGCGCCTGGGTGGCTCAGTGGGTTAAAGCCTCTGCCTTCGGCTCAGGTCGTGATCCCAGGGTCCTGGGATCGAGCCCCACATCGGGCTCTCTGCTCAGCGGGGAGCCTGCTTCCCTTCCTCTCTCTCTGCCTGCCTCTCTGCCTATGTGTGCTCTCTGTCTGTCAAATAAATAAATAAAATCTAAAAAAAAAAAAAGCAACATGTTTGTGTATATACACCAGTTACTTTATGTGCAATAAAGGAATGGGAAAAGGGAAAATGAAAGAATTGAGAGAACTCTACTGCAGTAGTCAGGATGTGGTAGAAGCAAATTGCAGTTTTCTTATTTAGGTTGTCCTTCTGGTCTGGAGGACCAGAGTTCTGGAGTAAAGTAGCAGATTCCCTTTTTAGTAAACACTCCCTGTTTGCTGCTGGAACACATCAATTGTATCTTCATCCTCCATCTCCAAGTACGCAGGAATGTCTGTTTCATTGATTGGCTGCTCATCCCTTTGGCATCTGATTTGCCTCATTGATGAACCTCATTGATAAGCCTATTGTTCATAATGGGCTTTCATTAGTTCACTAAGTGCTGTGTGCCTCTTAATCTTAAATGGCACCACAGAACCATCCAGACACAACGCCTTCAAATTAACATGATCCTTGCTCCCAAACTTGACTCCTTCCTTGGGCTTTTCATCTGCCAGGGTATGTGCCACATTATCCCTGGCTGCCACTTCATAAAGAGGTCAGGCCCTCACCTGAACCAGCACACACAAGCAGCACCAGGAGCTCTATTGATCTGTCTTCCAAGATACTTCCTCTTTTCAGATTCCAGTCTGCTGTTAAATTAACTGAATAAGTCCTTCATTTATGATATTGTATTTTTTCTGGAATTTTCAATAGATTTGTTTAAGATGTTTCTGCTAAAATCCCCCATCTCTTTACTCACATTGCTTACTTTTCCTGCTTCCTCCTTTACATTCCATGTAAAAAATTCCACATATTTTATTTAAAATATCTGATAATTCCAACATGTGGGCCATCTCTGGTTCTGCTTCTCTCCATATATTCTCTTTTGGACATGATTTACATATCTTATTTTTCATGCAAATTTTATGGCACTAAGGGTAGTTTGTGTAAGTAAACAATACAAACAATAGATGTAAATCATATTTATTTCTATAAAAGATCTAGAATGGAGAGCTAAATAAGTCTGGTCTCTAGTTGATATGTGTTTGGGATTTGTTGCAGCTTCAGTTTGACCACAGGCTTTAAATGTTTTGTAAGTGGAATTAGAATGAAACCCTGCAGACTTGGGGTCTGAGCCCTAGTGAGATCCATATATTTCTCTGCTTCTCTGCCCAGTGCTAGCTCTTTAAAACATGAAGATTTCTGCTTTTGTAGCACTTGCAGCTCTCTGTATTTCTAGGAAGTTTCCTTTGCTCTCTTCCAGCCCACTAAGACTTTGTATGCCCAGGAAGATCTTTCTCTTCCCAGAATGCCTCAAAGCAGTCCCTCTCTGAACACTGTCTCCAGCTTATTGAAGTGGAAATCTTGAGTTGAAATCAATCCCTCTCAATTCTCCTCCCCTGCCTTCTAGCCTGTGGAGAACTGCTCCTGAACAGTCAGTAAAGACCCAGGCAGTAGAATTGGTGAGTGAGTGCAGATTTATTCTGTGACTTCACTAGGAGTCTCAGAATTCCAGTCTTTCTTGACAGCCCACATACAGGCCTTAAAATAATGTTAAAGATTCTGCTGCTTTTTGGTCTATGGAGAAAGTTTTCTTTTCCTGCGACTCAGCCAAGGAAAGTAGCTTTGTGTGTCTTTTCTCCTATGAAGTAATCACTGGAATTTGGCATATTTAAAGAGTCTTTCAATGTTGCTTTTCTCAGGGACTCAGGAAAATTAATTTAGTACCTCACATAATTTGTTTGGCTTGTTATGGTGAGAGTTACATTCTCTTTTAACTTCCTACTTCATAGGAATAAAGAGATGCAGAAGAGCAGGCTGTCCTGAGTGAAGTTTTCAAATTCTAGGTCTGTTCCTAATTTGTTCCTTTCTATATTGTTAAGCAAGTTGTTTTTTTAATCTCATTTTAAAAATATTTTATTTATTTATTTGAGAGAGACAGAGTGAGAGAGAGAGCATGAGGTCAGAGGGAGAAGGAGACTCCCCACTGAGCAGGGAGCCTGATGAGGGACTTCATGCCGGGACTCAAGGACCATGACCTGAGGCGAAGGCAGTTGCTTAATCAACTGAGCCACCCAGGTGCCCCAAGTTCTTTCTAACCTTCTGTTTCCTCACATGTAAAAAAGGGGATAGTAATGATACCCAACTTGTAAATTTTTTTGAGGATTATATGAGTTATATAAAGCACTTAGAGTGAAGCCTAAAACATAGTAAAAAGTTATATGAAGTCCATTTACTTTTTTTTTTATTTGTAATAGAGTTTTCTTCAGAAAGTATAGAATGTGTTCAAAAATCTCAGCAAGATAGAGGATCAAGATAATGACCCCCCCACACACACACATACACACACTTTGTAGATGGTGGAATTAAAAACCACTACCAATTATTAAAACAAAAGGTATTTCCATAAATAGAGTAGTGTTTAATCAACCTGAATAACACTTTCAAAGTTACTGGTGAGGTAGGTGCTTCATCGGTGGAATTAGGCACTTAGTTGAGTGGGGGAGAAGATATGCTGTTACATAAATTAAAACAATTGAAGGGGTAATCAGCCCCTCTGGCACGGAGATATACACTCTCATTTCTGGTCTGTATACCCCCTGGAGTTGATGAAATGTCCTACAGGGCAATGCACAGCTGATTCGCTTACCTTTCTTTATGTCATTCCTCAAGCAGCACTGGCCAACTGTGCCTTGTTCTCAGCTCCTGAGATTGTCTAAAAATGAAAGAAAGAAGCTGCAGAAACCAGATGGAACATCTTTTTTAGTCTCCAGTTTTTCTCTCTTCTTAATCTCGCTCTTTAAAGTCTTTCCCTCTTCAGAATCTCTCTTACATTTTGTTACCATTGTGGTATCTTCCAGTAATTGTCCTGTTTTCCCCCTCCCTTCTTCTCACATACTTCAAGTCAAAATAACAATAAGTAATAATAATAATAGGAGTAGTAAGCTATATAGATTAAGAAGATGAATGAGTGCATGGTATGCTTCAATAAGTGTATCTTTTTTTTTTAAGATTTTATTCATTTATTTGACAAACAGAGATCACAAGTAGGCAGGGAGGCAGGCAGAGAGAGGGGAAAGGAAGCAGGCTCCCCGCTGAGCAGAGAGCCCTATACAGGGCTCGATCCCAGGACCCTGGAATCATGACCTGAGCTAAAGGCAGAGGCTTTAACCCACTGAGCCACCCAGGTGCCCCCAATAAGTGTATCTTTTTTATTAACAATTATTCAAAAACTCCAAAATTGTGGGAAAAAATTAGAAGTGGGAAAGGGTCTTTAAAAATTAAAAAAAAAAAAAAAAAAAACCCAAACCCCAGAATCATCTAAGTGAGGTCTAGCCTGTCAAAATTGCAGTCTGGAAGAACTGTGACTCTGATCCACAGCTATATTTTCTTAGGTTTTCTCAGGGTATCCGGGGTCTCTCCAATTACTAAGAATGTGGTCAGCAGCAAGGTTAACATGTTTCCTACCATTAGGAGTACTGAAATACTCCATTTCTCTCAGCTTCATTCTCCTCTAACACCCCCGAACGATATACAACTCTGTCTAGCACTCTCAATCTCTCTCTCTCTCTCTCTCACACACACACACACACACACACCCCACTGAAAATAATACATCTATTCTGATGCACTTTCAGATCCTGTGACTGCTGGTTCAGGGAAGTATTTTTAGATAAGGGGCTCTTCCAGTATAAACAACAACTTATGCATAAGTCTGGCTCCATTCCTAATGAATTTGCTGAGAAACAACAGTTTTCACGATATAGTACGCACATTTTCTGAAGGAAGAACTGAAAGTGGGCGACCTGTACTCCCTCCCATCTTCTCCTGTGCACTCTGCTAGGCAAGCAACCAATATCGGTCACAAGGTCTGCTCCACCTACCCCGCTGATGGATTGTTTTCTTTTTGCCTTGTTTTCAAGGTTGATACTCTCTGAGCCAAACAGACAGGCAGCGGCGGCGGACAGGGGCACAACTCTTAAATCCTGTAGATAATTGCCAAAGGCAGCTGAGTTCAGGAGCCCCACCTGTTAATGAGCAGCCAATTATTTCTATGCTTATAAATCACCTTTTAAACAAACACTAATAAACTTTGGCTACTGGTTACCATGGTAACTGACTATTCACAAAGGAGAAGGAGACTACTGACATATGAACAATGGGTCAATGGTCCAGTATGTCCTGGGACTGCCATTTGTATTCCTTCACATGAAACTGTTACGTCTTAGAGCAACTTAAAATCACATGATTAAGGAGGCATAGGACATAATGAAATGCCTATTTTTCCTGTATAGCCCAGAGAGTCTAAAGGGAGAAGAATGTGTCCAACTTCCCACAAGCTATGGGAACAAGCCCTAACTTGTTAAGTGGCAGTTCCTATGTATAGCCATACAGCTGGTCTACTTAGGCCACCTGCTGTCAGATATTTTATTCCCCAAAGCTTCCTAGGCTGCTGGGTTCCACTAGTCTGAAGAGGTTTTCTTAATATATTCAGTTTACTGTTGCAGATGGGTAAGACTACAGGCTACTTGTTAGATGCTCAGTAATATTTAGTGAGATGCAAGGAATGGTTTCAGATGAAAAAGAACGTATTTTTGCTCCCAGCAAACGGACGGCACTTTCTCTCTTCTTTTAAAAGCACAGTGAGAAGGCAACCACCCGTGACCCAAAACTCTTTTTATAGTAGAGAAAGAAAACCACCTTCTGCCTTGAACTGGCTTTCTAAACTAGATACAGGGAAGCTCACCACAAGTGGTATGGGGTACGAAATGACAGCTCAAAGAACCTGATGGTTTCAGGGCATTAGTGAATAGTGACCTAATCAAGCAATAGAGCAACGTGATTATAATCATTTTGCCATGACTGACCCAGAAATGGCTTTTTACCCCGATTCCTGAAAGAAAACCAGTTTTCAATAGAAAATTGAATTGCTCATACTATAGAGAAGTTCCTTACCTTTCAGCAGGTGTTCAAATTGATACCTCTAACCTTCCAGCTGCCTGCTCTAGGGCAAAGAGCATGAGCTTTAGATTAGGATTTATTAGTATCACTACCATTTATGTGCCTCCCTCAGCTGGAGGATCTAGGAAATGGATGTAGCTCTCCACAAATATATTGCTCCTTCTAATTTGGGGTGTTCTCTGTTCTCTGCATCCTATATGTTATGGAGGGTAGGGATTCAGAAGCTGCATGAGATTTATTTTATATACCTATAAATCTTATATATATCTAACTGAATGTATGTACGTGTTATATTGGAGTTATTTATATGCCATACTAGGAAATTTGCCTTCTCCTGCCATTGTTACCGTCTGTAAAGGAGCATCTGCTTCATGTTTGGCTACTGGTCATTCTTCCAATCTCTTATGCTTGCTGGACTGAATATTCAGATGAAGATTTAGAGTCTCTACAAAAGGGCGAAGATAAAATCAAGTCCTGGATAGTATATTACAGAGGGTTGTTCACCAAATGAAATATCCTGGTATGAGTAGGGTGACTAATTGGATAAAAATCTAGTGGAAGAAAAAAATGTAGGGCTGATGAGAGTCAAAAGAGAATCAGTTATGTTGAAAACATTGTCAAAATTTAAACAATGTTTAGATGAGAAGGCAATCAACCATGTAGATTGTAGGGAAAAGTTTATGAAGGAACTTATGGCCATTTGGTCTTGCTCTAGCAGATTGGTGGCAAGGTTGGCAAGGTGAAGGAGTAATTTGTAAGTGTATGCATGAATGATTTAGTAAGAACCAAGTCATTTGAAATGTCAAGGAAAAGGAGGCTAATAGCCCCTGCAGATAGGAATTTAACACAACCCCACACCCCCACCCCAATCCTTCTCTTCATTTGGAATACTCAAGTGGAAAGAGTGGAAACAGAAAACAGGATTCCAACCCTACTTGTTCTTCTGAATAGCTGTGAGCCAATGGGCAAGTTGTTTTGGGGGTCTTAGTTTTCATACCCTTTTCGTATACTTTATAAGGGTATATGAGTTCATACTAATATAATTAATGTGTAAATCTATGAAAGGTGAACATCTCTAAATAAAATATCCATTTGAAAGACAATAATATTGCTAATGATAACAATGACCCCTCCAGTCTTTTGCCAATGGGCTAGTATCCTCAGAATTGTTGAGAAAAAAAGATATTCAGTGAACTACCTAGAGAAACTAAAACAAGATGCTCTAGATAAAACTATAAAGTGCAAAAGGAAGGAAGAATGGGAAATTTTTTTTAAAAAGAGATAAATAGATGTTAACAGGATAGAAAGAAGAATTAGAAGAGTCAGACGTAGAGTGGCAGAATTACTTCTAGGTAGAGATTCTAGATACCTGGTTCTAAGCCTGGTTCTGTCATTAGCTCAGTGATCTCAATCAAGTTGCTGAATCTCTTAGACCAGAATTTCTCATCCACTAACAAAAATATCTTTTATCAAATAAAATTGAAAGTGGTACTTCAGTGTCTAAAAGCAGTGTAAAGTATTGTTTCTTTTGTTGAAATCTTTCTTGGCATTCTTTTGCCCCCATTCCTCACTGTGGCCTTGGATCATCTGTTTAAAAATAAAAAATTTTGAAGATCATACTCTGAAAACTAGGAAAGTGGATGACATCTGATGGGTTACTTTTGAGATTAAAACAATCCTAGAAATGTTTGAAATCTGAGAAGGGAATCAATATGGATGTTAAAAGATCAACTGGAAAACGTAGCTGGTTGTTGACCAAGCTTATTGTTGACTGACGGGTGTGCCAACAAACACCTAGAAACAGTATTCACCGTAAAAGAAAGATGAGTTCATGAGGAAGGAATTTTCTCCAAATCAGTATTTATCTTAGAAACATATAAGTGTACAGTTGACTCTTGAACAACATGGGCTTGAACTGTACAGGTACACTTATGCACAATTTTTTTTTATAAATACAGAATAGTGCTGTAAATGTATTTTTTCTTTCTTGTGATTTTCTTAATAACATTTTTTCTTTAGCTTACTTTATTATAAGAATACAGTGTATAATATACATAACATAAAAATATGTGTTAATTGACTGTTTTTGTTATTGGTAAGGATTTTGTTCAACAGTAGTCTATTAGTTAAGTTTTGGGGGAGTCAAAATTATATACAGATGTTCAACTGTTTGGGGGATGCCCCTAACACCAGTGTTGTTCAAGGATCAACTATAGTAGGAAGAGGAACCATGAAAATACTCCTGAAAATAACTTGGATCAGAAGACTGAACTCTGCATATTCATTAATAATCAATGCAGTCTGATAAAATCTGTGACTCAAAAGGGTGAAATGACCCAACGCGTCCCAACAATATGTTGTTAGGGATATTATATCTGCCAGTTCATGTTCACTCAAGCTTCTTTGTCCCATTCTTTCCCTCCTTTGCCTAATAATTCAGTAAACTTCTCATAGGGAAATATTGAATGCGGTGGTTCACTCCTAGCAAGAGGAAGTTGGACAGACATCTAACCAGGTCATTCAGACTTTTGCATCCATGAGTAAAGGAGGATTTGGAGGGTAGGTGGGGAAGGAGCTACCTGTCTTTTCAATAAAGTCATCATTTTTTTCCCAAAGAATTTTGCAAAATGCTAATCAACAGTGCTTTATACAAAAAGTTCACCCAGCTCTTGTCTGAATTTCCGAATAGGATTGTTACCATTTGGGGCTTTTAAAGCTAGTGGGAAATTCTGAACGTTTTCACCTTTTATTCAAGGCCGAAATTTCAATTTCCAAGTTTGAATTCACCCAGTGGTCTTTACACTTCCAGATGGGCTACAGAGTTGAGAGAAGAAATGAAGAAATAGAGCTTTGGATGGGAAAAACACATTTATATGATAGTTCTCTGACAGCTCTCATCTGTATATTGTATATGCAGTAACAAGTCCATGAAACTAGATGTTAAAATATATGTATTTTTAATCTTGAGAAGTATTTTAAATATTCTGAATTTTAAAAGTCTGCTCAAATATTTCAAGTTTCTGTAACACCCAGTTTTGTTGGTTTTCAGATCAGATGCTTTCACTAAGGATTAAAAATCAGATATTTGGCTGAAATCTCACTTGTTATCCCTTGTGATCTTAGAAAGTCAGGTTATTTTATGGCTAATAGGGGCAAATGATGAGTAAAAGGAATTGCCATTCTCTCTCTTTATTGAGGTATAATTGACATACAATATTATACAAGTTTCAGGTACACAACATAGTGATCCTACATTTGTATACATTGTGAGATCATCACCACAGTAAGTCTAGTTACCATCTGTCACCATACAAAGTTAATACAATATTTATTGGCTATATTCCTCATGCTGTTCATAACATTTCCATGACTTACTGATTTTATAATTGGCAGTTTGTACTTCACCCATTTCACCTTCCTCCACCCCTTCCTTCTGGCAACCACCAATCTGTTCTCTGTATTTATGAATCTGGGTTTTATTTTGTTTGTTTTGTTTTTTTGCACTCCACATGCAAGTGAAATCATGCAGTCTTTTGTCTTTCTCTGTTTGAATTATTTCACTTAGTGTAGTACCCTCTAGGTCCATCTCTAGGTCACAAATGTTAAGATTTCACTTTTTTTTTTTTTTTTAATGACTGAGTAGGATAGATAGATAGACAGACAGATAGATCTCACCAGCATTTTCTCTATCCATTTGTTCACTGGTAGACACTTAGGTTATTTCCTTATCTTGGCTACTGCAAATAATGCTGCAGTTAACATAGGGGCACATATACCTTTTCAAATTAATGTTTTCATTTTCTTCAGATAGATACCCAGTAGTGGAATTGTTGGATCATATAGTAGTTCTATTTTCAGTTGTTTTTGAGGAAATTCCATATTGTTTTCCATAGTGGCTCTACTAGTTTAGAATCCTACCAACAGTGTATAAAGTTTCCCTTTTTTCCCACATCCTCAAAAACACTTATTTCTTCTCCTTTTTTTTTTTTTTTTTTTTTTTATAATAGCCATTCGGATAGGTTTAAAGTGTTATCTTATTGTAGTTTAGATTTATTTTTGACTAGTGATTTGTAATGACCAGTGACGTTGAGCATCTTTTCATTTGCCTGTCATAGTATGTCTTCTTTGGAAAAAATGTCTATTTATATCCTCTGACCATTTTTAATGGAAATATTTTTTTTACTGTTATTGAGTTGTATTAGTTTTCTTATATATTTTGGATATTAACTCCTTATTGGAATATGATTTGCAGATATTTTCTTTCATCCAGAAGGTTGCCATTTCATTTTGTTGATGGATTCCTTCACTGTGCAAAAGCTTTTTAGTTTGATGTAGTCTCATTTTTTTTTTTAATTTTGCTTTTGTGGCCCTTGCCTTTGGAGTCAGATGCAAAAACAAAACAAACAAACAAACAAAAAAATGAAACTAAACAAAAAACATCATTAACACTGATGTTAAGGAGCTTGGCATCTACTTTTTTTTTTTTTTTTGAGGAGCTTTATGGTTTCAGATTTTACATTCAAGTCTTTGATCCATTCTGAATTAATTAATTAATTTGGTATGTGGTGTAAGATAGTGGCACAGATTCACTCTTCCACATGTGGCTGTTCAGGTTTTCCAACACCATTTATTGAAGAGACTGTCCTTTCCCCATTGTATGTTCTTACTTCCTCTGTCATAAATTAATTGACCATATATGTATGAGCTTATTTCTGGGACTCCTATTTTGTTTCTTGATTTATATGTCTGTTTTTATGCCAACCATACTGTTTTGATTACTATAGCTTTGTAGTATAGTTTGAAATCAGGTAGTATACCTCCGGCTTTGTTCTTCTTTCTCAGAATTGTTTTGGCTATTTGAGGTCTTTTGTGATTCCATATAAATATTACAATTACTTATTCTAATTCTCTGAAAAATATCATTGGGATTTTGATAAAATTTCATTGAATCTATGGATTGCTTTGGGTGCTGTGGACATTTTAACAATATTCTTTGAATCCATGAACACAGAAAATCTTTACATTTATTTGTGTGTCTTCTTCAATTTCTTTAATCAATATCATAATTTTCAGTGTACAATTCTTTCACCGCCTTAGCTAAATTTATTCCTAGGTATTCTTTCTGATGCAACTGTAAATGGGATTGGTTTATCTCTATTTCTGATAGTTTGTTATTAGTGTATAGAAATAACAACAGATTTTTTTTTTTTAAGATTTTATTTATTTGACAGAGAGAGAGAGAGATCACAAGTAGGCATAGAGGCAGGCAGAGAGAGAGGGGAGGAAGCAGGCTCCCTGCGGAGCAGAGAGCCTGATGTGGGGCTCCATCCCAGGACCCTGAGATCATGACCCGAGCTGAAGGCAGAGGCTTTAACCCACTGAGCCACCCAGGCGCCCCGACAACAGATTTTTATATATCAGTTTGGTATCCTGCCACTTCATGAGTTAATTTATTAGTTCTGACAGTTTTTTGGTGGAGTGTTTATGGTTTTCTTTATAGTATCATGTCATCTATAAATAGTGACAGATTTACTTCTTTCTTTCTAATTTTTATCCTTTTTTTTTTTTTTTCTTTTTCTTGCCTAATTGTTGTGGCTCGGACTTCCAATACTATGTAGAGTAAAACTGACAAGAGTGGGTATCACTGTCTTCTTCCTGATCTTATAGAAAAAGATTTATCTTTCTACCATTGACTGATTACTCCAATGACCCAATTGTTGTTCAGTAACATATTCTTTTATCTCCACATATTTGTAGTTTTTCCAGTTTCCTTCTTGTAATTGTTTCCTGATTTCAAATCAGTGTGGTTGGAAAAGGTGCTTGATATTATTTCAAACTTCTTGAATTTCTTGAGATTTATTTTATTACCTAACTGGTGATCTATCTTGGAGAATGTTGTATGTGCATCTAAGACTGTGTGTTCTGCTTTTGGATGGAATGTCCAGTGTACATCTTATTTAATTTATTGGGTCTAAAGTGTTGCTTAAAGCCAATGTTTTCTTCTTGATTTTCTGTTTGGATGATCTGTCCATTGATATAAGTGGGGTGTTAAAGTCCCCTACTGTTATATTGCTGTCAACACTTTTTTATGTCCATAAATATATATTTTTTTAATATTTTGGTGCTCTTATATTGGATGCATATATATTTATATATGCTATATCTTCTTGCTGGATTGACTCCTTTATCACTATGTAGTGCTGCTCTTTGTTATGGTCTTTGTTTTAAAATCTATTTTAGTTGTGAGTATAGCTCTACAAACTTTTATTATTTTTTTTTCCATTTGTATGACTGTCTTTTTTCATCCCTTCACTTTCAGTATGTGTGTGTCCTTACTTTCAAAGTGAATTTCTTATCGTAGACAGTATATAGATGTATTTTGTTTTGTTTTGTTTTTAATCCATTTAGCCACTCTTTGGACTGTGAAACTTAGTCCATTTGTATATAAACTAATTATTGATAGGTATGTGTTTATTGCCATTTTGTTAATTGTTTGATGGCTATTTTTATAGTTCTTATAGTTCCTCTTTGTTCCTTTGTTATTAGAAAAACTTCCCATTTTCCCTTTGTGTATTTGCTCTAAGTTTTTACTTTGGGTTACCATGAGGTTTATATATATCATCCTATTATAAAATAATCTATTTTAAATTGATAGCAACTTAAATTTGAACACATTACAAAACTAATTACAAAATTAAATTACAAAACACATTACAAAAAATCCACCACTTTTACTACATATTTACCTTTTCTAGTGAGATTTTTACTTTTGGATGTTTTTCTTCTTATTAATTAGTGACCTTTATTTCAGTTTAAAGAAATACCTTTAATTTTTCTTTTAAGGCCAGTTTAGTAGGGATGAACTCCTTTGGATTTTGCTTGTCTGGAAAACTGTTTATCTCTCCTTCAATTCTGAATGATAACCTTGCCGAATAAGTAGTCTTCACTGGAAATTGTTTTGTTTGCTTGTTCTGTGTTTTTCTTTCAGCATTTCAAATATGTCATGGCACTCTAGTATGGCCTGCAGAATTTCTGCTGATAAATCTGCTCATAGCCCTGTGGGGTTTCCCTCATATGTATCAATCTGTTTTTCTCTTATGCTTTTTAAAATTCTCTTTTTATCCTTAACTTTTGACGTCTTAATTATTGTGTCTTGATGTGGATCTCTTTGGGTTATCTTATTTGGAACTCTCTGGGCTTCGTGGACCTGGATATTTGTTTCCTTCCTTAGGTTTGGGAAGTTTTTAGTCATTATTTTATCAAATAATTTTCTGCCCCTTTCTCTATCTCTTCTCCTTCTGAGACCCTTATGTTGAGAATGTTTTTCCACTTGATGTTGTCCCGTAGATCCCTTGTGTAAACTTCTTTTAAAAATATGCTCATTTCTTTTTGCTGCTCTTTTTGGGTGAATTTTATTGCTTTGTCTTCCAGCCTGCTGATCTATTTTTCCACTTCACCCTGTCTGCTGTTGAATACCTCAAGTGTATTTTTTAGTTCAGTCATTTTATTCTTTGGCTCTGTACTTATATTTGGTGCTTTATAGTTTCTATCTCTTTGTTGAAGTTGTCACTGTGTATTCTTCTCCTGAGTTTGGTGAGCATCCTTATGACCATTACCCTGAATTTTTATCAGATAAGATTACCTTTCTCCAAATCATTAAGGTATTTTTCTGAGGTTTTTCCTTTTTTTTTTTTTTCCATTTGAAACATATTTTTTCATTTCCTAATTTTGCTTAACTCTCTGTGGTTGTTTCTATATATTAGAATGGCTGCCTCTCTCAGTCTTGGAGAAGGGGCTTTGTGAAGGTGATGAAACATTCAATCTTGCCTTAGCTCTTTGTTTTCTCTCAAAACTGTGTGATTGTCCCAACAGACTGCTTTATTCTTGATATATTACCATTGCGGAGGGTGTGCCAAGACCTATCAGTATTCCAAAAGCGGTGGGAGGATCTCATTTAGCACCTAGTTTTGGCTAATTAGAAGCTCACCCCTCAAGCAGCAGTTTTTAAAATATGGAAATATATACCATCCTGTGGACTGCAATCATAATCCCTGCTGGTTCCCAGACCAGAAGATCTATAGGTGCTCTTTGGACAAGTCTCCAAATGAGTATATAAGCTACTTTCTGGAAGGTTTTGTGGAGCTATAGCAAGATCACGGTTGTGTGCAAGGATGGTGTCTCCTGCTTACATTCCCTAGAAGCTTCTCCTTAGCCTCTGGATGTGTGGGAACTCTGAAATCTGTCCCCTAGGTTGAAGCTCCAGGATAACTAAGTAGGTTTGTTTGTGAGCCCCCCCCGCCCCCCCACCTCCCCCGCCCCCACCACCACAGGAAGACTGGTTTTTGTTTCAGTCTGTTTTCTTTGTAGTCCCTTGGGGTAGGTGACCTGCTAAGAACTATTTTCTTGATTGTTACATTTCCATGGAGCTCAGGAATCCCAGCCCCCTTGACCACTAAGGTGAAATGATCAAAGACTGTCCCCTGTGTGAATTGCATGCGTCCACTGGCTTTATCAGGCAGAAGCAGAATTTGTTGGGGGGCGGGGGGCTTGCTTGCTGGCTTCAGAAAGGCAATTGGGGGAAAAATGTCTTGACTGGGCGTGCCCACAGGTGTGAGGAGTACAGTATGTGTGCCATCTTTAGAACAAGAGCAGGAAAATGCCATGACTGCTCATGTTCTCCAGCCCCAACCAGGGAGTTGAGGGAATATTGCAACCACCATATACCTGTTTAAGCAAGGCTGCAGCAGAGAGCCAGAACTGCTTGCTCCCACCTGTCTTTGCTAGGGGGCAGGAGCGTACTCATCAGAGCTCGCCCACCTGTGCTAGTTGGGTGGGTGGAGAGTTTAAACGTGGCCTCCACCAGTGCCTTCATCTCTAGGGAATTTCAACTGTCCCCTGCTTCTCTAGCATATGCCTTTAGATTAGCAAATGAACTTCCTTCATATATAGTCCAGGTACTCTTAAAACTGCTGTCACCCTCCTCCCCCGCCCCCACACCCAGCTGCTCTGGGCCCTGAGACAAGTGGGAGCATATACCAGCTATTTAAAAGGGGAATGTCAGCTTTCTATAGCACTTTGAGTCCCTTGGACATCATCCCCATTGGTTCTTTAAGCCAGACATAGAGGAGTTTTTCTCCATAGTACAAATACTACAGGTTGGGTAATTGATGTGGGATACATACCGCTTGATCCTCCAGGAAAAGTGTCAGACTGGTAGGATATCTTCCCATTACACAAAACTATACCAGGTAAGGGGTTTTTAGCAAGACTGTGTCTCTGCCTCTCCTACCCCTCTTTTATTGTTTTTTTTTTTTTTTTTAATTTATTGTTGGGGAGAAGCTGTTCATTTGTTTTCAGAGGGAAATGATACATATGCAACTGTAGACTTGGTAGTCCATGGGAGGAGGTGAGTTTAGGATCTTCCTACACTCCTGTCTTGGGGGGTCTCTAAAACTGTCATTCTACTATGTTTCAGCTCTTGTCTAAGCAGTTGAAGACCTTACTTCTAGTCCCTTCTCTTTTTTTCCTGTCTTTCCCCTCCTCCCTTTTTTTGGTCTGTCTCTAACTTTCCTAATTCTCCCTACAAATGTGTTTATGTGAGTATGTACATGTCTCTGTGTGCATGAGAATGGTATGAAGAGGAATAGGGGAAGAAAAAAAATATATGTATTAGGTTTAGCAATTTGGGGAGAAAATAGAAGGAAATATTTAAGTAATTTTTTTAATTATTTCAAGTCCTTCTTATGGAGAGAACTGAGCCAGACTCTAAAATGAATACTTAATTTGGACAGGCAAGTTATACTGTACTTCACTGATGTAGAAAGAAAATGAAGTATTTAGTATAAGTAGAGTGTGGGCAAAAAATCTATGTGAAGCTACAGAGGAAGTGTGGCTCTATGATTGTATATGTTGTCCTCTAACATCTTCACTCTTCCATTTTGGTTGCTAGTAGGTGTCAGTGCAAGTCATCTGTTACTTGACTCCTGTGACACTCTCTAGAACTCCTACTAATCGTTTTCTTCTAGACATACTAAACAGCTTGCAGTATCAACTGAGTGGTCTAATATGTGACTTTCTTCCCACTCTTCCCTCTTCTCAATTAAAAGAAATGTATTTAACTTTGGCATCCTTTTAACCATAGAATTTTCCTTGAAATTATTTACCCTATTCCAGAATCTTGAGAACAGCCTCCCCTTTAATCAGCCTCACCTTTGTGTCTGCAGTCTTCCTCCTGTAAATGTCTATCCTAATATCTCGAATTTCTGGTATGCTAATGTGCTAGTTTGCATGACATTCCCTGTTCTACTAAACTATGGAGGTACAGTATCTGTAATTCTTCCTTGTATTCCCAGTATTGGACAAATTACCTAGCACCTAGAAGTTACTTATATACATATATTATATAATATTATAGTGACATCACTTAATATATCATCTATATTATATATAATATTATAATACCTATTATTTTATATATATTATATTATAACAGGATATAATTATATAATAATTAAAAATAATATATGTTATATAATATATATAGTAAATTATAGCAATATACCTATGTATACTACACATACATATACACAATATCATGAGAAATCTCATTCTTGCAAGAGGCTCAGAGCATCTAGTTACTCGCCATTTATTTGCATTCTAGTTTGATATGCTGGATTTTACGATCGGTTTGCTACGAATGCTACTTCTGGAAGAACCAAGCTGGGAGTGTAGAGAACATTATAGGAGATCAGAACCTGTGGCTGGGTTACTGAGTCTAGAGGGTGAAAGAATGGCAATAAAGACCATTGATCACATCCTGCCTTTGCTGAGTTGGTGTCAAAGAATGAAGCAAGCCTGGAATTCTGCAAGGGGGCTGACAGCAGGTTGAAATGCCTGGGGCTGATTAAAGCAGTGTCAAGAAAACGAAGTTGTGGTGACATTCATGGTTTGAAAACATTAACATTAACTTTACAGAACTGTTTTCCTAAGGCCTTGGGCACATTCTAATTTGAACCAGCAACAATATCTGCTTGGCTCCAAACTGTTGGGCATCTGCTAATGTTTCTAACCACTTTAATCATTTTGGGGGCTCTGCTTTAGAACCTCTCCAAATCTCCTCCTTCTCACTAAAGTCTCAGGTCTTCAAAGTCAATGCCAATTTTAATAAAGGTCTAAAAGGATTACCTTTTGTTCCCAATTTAGTATTTCTTTTTAATATTCCATTCTTTGTCTCACTTAATATATCAAAATGCAGAGTTGGAATCCTTGATTTCCGTGAGCCAATGACTTACAGAACAAAAATTTGAAATTCAATCTCAGGTCACACATAAGCAGAAAGTAATTTGTGTGTCTGCCTTACCCACTACAGTATGATGTTCTTGAGGACAAGGACTTTGTCTTTTCGAAAAATTTTCCCCAGTACTTTGTATAGTACCTATCTCCTTTTTTTGTTTCCTTGTCAAATATGAATATTTAGGGTGAGTTTAGTATTTTCACTTTCAAACAGTCCTAATTAAGAGTGCTTGATAACTGAAAACCAAGTAAGGAATTAAAAAGAGAAATACAAAATGTTGTAAGTATCTATAGTGGATCATTTTTAAACCCATGACTCCCTTTTTTATGGCCCAGTGTGAGACATGGGGTAAATGGTGAGGTTAAAAAAAAAAAAGAGAGAGAGAGAGAGATAGTCCTAAAAAAGATAAAGGGATGCAAAGAAGGGAAATTTGGGGAATATGGACTAAACTGAATATGGATCAGAAGAGTAGGGAAGCTGAAAAAGTGAAAACAAAAGCAGAGGGCAAAGACAAAGATGTTACATGCTAAAACAGAACAAACACTGTGTGAGTGACCCTCTCCCCCAAATTCCCCATGATCAAGATCTGTCATATTTCAGCCTGACAAGGAATGGACATATAGCCGAGGTTAAATGATCTTGCAAAATCTGCCATTTCAGACATAGCTGAACTAGATGGCTGGCCCTTCTATGTCTTGTCCTCAAAGGTCTCATTCATACATTCTAAAATTGTAGCCTTCTCTAAATAATCTATTTTTAGTCTTACAGGAATAGATGTGATAGTTCAGATATTCCCCAAAAGCAAATCTTCAGGCTAGTGAACAGAACATTAACTGAAGCATCACTCACTTAAGATGAGGCCTGAAATTTTAGGTTGTCTCTGATGACTTTAACCAAATAGCTATAAATGGCTGAGAAATATCACACAGGGAGATAGCAGAAGATTTCAATAGATCTTGAGAAGTTATAGGTAATATTTCTTTAGAATAAGACTTAGCAAGAAATGTAGGTACCAGTGTTGTTTCTGTCTTTCAAGGATGTGGTCCATTTCATCTAGGTTATCAAATTTGTGGGCATAGACCAACATTGCTTCTGGGGAAAAAAACAAAAACAAAAACCTGGTCTCCAGCCTCTGCATCCCCAAAAGTACTCATTAAGGTTAGGTCCTTATTATACTTTCTAAGTATTTAAGAGGAATTAAAATAAAATTCAATGTGATGCCTACATAGTACAGGTATAATTCTTACACTAATTACTCTGAAGGGTAACATTTTTGCTCAGTTGGTCTAAATGAAATAAGCTATTTCTACAAGTTTTTTGGAGCACTCACCATCACCAAGCACCATACACATCATGCATTCAAAGGCATTCAAACTCCTATCCTTAAGGAGTTTATGATGCAGTGATACTCGTTTATAATCTATTCCAATTAAATAGGCAGAAATGTTTGCAAAGAAATCTGATGTGTTTGACAACTGTGCTACCAAATCATTTCAAGTGCTTTCTAGGAGGTTAAAGTAGTGGACAGGAATAGATGGTATTTGAACTGGGTTTTGATTAAAGAGTAAGAATTCGCTGCTTAAAGAAAAGTTGGAGTGACAAAGTTAGGGGAGGGGGTAGGGATAGTCTACTTAAGAAAACACATCAAGCAAAAGAACACACACTTACACACAAACAGATACACACTTGTGCATACACTTATGTGTCCTAGAAGTCAGCATATTTCAATCAGAGTTCTGAACTGAGTATTATGAAGAAATGCTTTCTGGTACTAGCCTTGCTAGGATCCATTGTATGACCTTGAGCCAGACTTTTAAAGTCTCTGGATCTTAGTTATTGCATTTGTAAAATGCAAAGGCTAGATTCTATGATGGCTGGAGCTCCATCTAATGAAAAAAACTAAGAGATAGAGTTAAAATCTGAAACTCACAATTTAGGAGATACAAGCATGGTTTATGAAAAGTGACCCAAGCTAGCTGATTTTTAAATTTCATATAAGGGAAAACATTTTTGACTCTCATTAGTAGGAAAGATAATTGAAAATTTAATATTTCTCCATTCCATATTTCTTTATTATTCTGTAGCACATATATCTTGGGAAACAAATGTAACATTTTTCCTTAAAAATTAAGGACACTCCCCCTCAGTCCTCTCCCCACCACCAAACTTCAGATCAAAAAAGGCACTGCTAAGACTTAGGACATTGACATATAGTACATTATAACACTCTGTCTGGCTCTGCCTAGGCAAGTGGAGATGATAAAGAATCAGTGCTGTGCACAGCTTCAAGTTCCAGGTGACAGCGAGAATTGAATGGCTGGAAATACAGTGGGGATGTACCAAATCTTCTGCTCATATCTAAATATCTGTAGGATTTGCATTTGTCAAATATGAAAACTTGAGCTCAGAAACTACATATAATACCAAAGATAGCACCAGACATATTATCCTTCCTCTGCAAACATCTCTCCAAGATTTGGAGCTCAAGGTTTCATCTTCAGTTCTCTGGTACTTCATTTGCCCCATCTGGAAGCAACGTGAGCACTGCTAAGAAAAAAACTTGAAATTTAAACTATGCTAATTACATTGTTAGGTTTTAGATGAATTAATAATGAGTTAATGAATAAAAATTAACTGGTTAGTAAGTCACCAACTGTCCAGTTTTTTTTTTTTTATATATTTGTGGTGAACGTATTTTTGCACATGTGCCTCTGTGTGTGTGTGGGGAGGGTGTATAATATTCCATATCTTTTCAACTGAGATTTAAAATACTTCTTGGGGAAAAAATAAGAATTTATAGTGCTGATTACCTAAGGCAATTCTATTCATTTGTAAAATGCTTGGATACAATCAGAACCTCAAACTGTATTTACAAACTGGAATAACTTATAAAATGGCAGTTTAGGGACTGGATTCCATTTCAGTTGTTTACTAGAAAAACACATTAAACAGGTGTTTAAGCTGCTCTCTTCTTAAAGGGCCATCATCTGCTAATGATTAAGTTACGGCCTATGATGTTAAAATTTCTCTTGGAAACATAGAAGTCCCATTATACACATAGCAATCATCTCTCTATTCATCTGTTGATGAATCTCTCTACTCATCTGTTGAATTCGTGACAGTCCCAGTGGAACTTTGGATAAGACAGAAAAACACGGTTGGAGAAGAGACCACCCCTCTCCTTCAGTGAGTTTATCATTCTATTGCAATACATAGGAATGTCCTAAGTTTTCTCTGTCCTGGGTTCTGATTGTCCTTTGATATTGATCCAGACCACTTAGTGATGAATACAGGCAGCGCTCTCTTTCTATTTAAAGACCTTGAGTATCTATTATTGTTTCTATGTTTATTATCTAAATACCTGACATTTATGACATCTTTCTTCAAAGAGCTCTCTGGAGTGCAATAGGTGCCAACTGAAGACAAATGAACCCTGAAGCACTTTGCGCTCTACAGATGAAGGGGGATTCACTCTGGATCTGCTGCTTTCCAGGAATAACTTCTCTTGCTTCTTGTTTTCTTACTCCAGCATGGCAAGTCTTACCCATGGTGCAATTCTCAGACTCTGCTTTTCTTTATCTTCGTTAACTCTTTCAAACACACCCACACCCCCCCCACACACACTTCAACTCTCATCTTTATCCTGATGACTCCCCAATCTGTATTTCACTACTGGATCCTTTCTTAAAATCCTGCTTCATATTTATAACTAACTTTTGTAAATTTCTTCTTTAATATTTAAACAAATCTAACAAACCCAACATAGAGCTCATTATTTATTTATCATTAGAAAAACTATCTTATAACTTTATTTGATATTCCAAATGCATCTTGAAATGTACAAAATTTTAAAAAATGGCCTGACCCCAGTTAGAAATAGATTATAATAAAGAAAATAGATTATAATAAAGCTCAAGGGTAGAAGATTATGATGAACAAACAAGTGTAGTGAGCATACCTTGGGATATTTTGAACTCTAAGAGTTTGAGGATGAGATCTAGTGAGAACTCATTAAAAAAACCTAGGGTTATATAAGATGGAAATTTAGGATAATCAACCTTTAGTAAGGAACGTTCACTTTAGCCCAGGTGTTACCTATATTTTGGATTTTTTTTATGTGTATCACTTTTTTGGAGAGTGGATATTAGAGAATAACTAATGCTATTTTATTTATGAATAATTATAAATATAAGCATGAATACTGAAAGGATCATATGGTTTCTTTTTGGAATTTTTTTCTTTCTTAATTATGCACATCTGGGAAATTCATACCAATCGAGCTAATGCAGCCAAATCCATTAACAGGCATAGTCCCTCTAGTAAGTGTTGCTAACGAATGGCAGTGCTACTGCTTAGAGGCAATTAGTTCCTCCCCCTCCCCCTCCCCCAGTATACTACACTCTGCTTTTTTCACCTCCCTGAACTCTAGCAATGATAACCCCATTCTCCAGACACCCAGAGGGGATTCACAGGACTCGTTTTGGATACCTTCCTCTTACCCATTTCATGTGTTCAGTTAGTCAGTGATTCCTTTTGACTCTTCCTTTATATCCCTGACATTTATCCTTCTCTCCTCTCGCTGTAAGGTCATTACCTTTCAAGCCTGAGTCACGGACATAGTATCCTAATTGGGTCCTCTGCTTTACACAACTATTATACCGAAGGCCACTTTCAAAACCTTGCCCAAGAAAATAAAACACTTCTTGTGTGCTGATGTATTAAGTATAGATTTCTCCCATCCTGTCTTTTAAGACTTTATAATTCATCTCCTTTCTCCTCATCCAAATGAATTTCATACTACTCTCCAGCAGGGATCCTTTCTGGTCAGGGGCACTTTCTTCCTTGCTATATTTCTTTGCTCCAGGATGCTGGCTCCTAACTCAACATTTATCCCTCTGGGTTGCCCTCGTGAACTTTATTCCACACTCATTTCCAACTGTTAACATCCCAAACAACCTTAAGGACCAGTCCTCATGTATTACCTCCTCAGGTGAATTCTTTTTTAGGATACAACTCTGTTGCCACCTCAGAAAACCTTCCCTCCAGTGTGGATTAGGTGGCCTCCTTTATGGGAAACAGTACCATGTAAGCATTTGTCCAGTTCATACTTATTGTCATTGTCCAACCATTGGTAATCTCATTTCAGAGCTAAGAGCCAGGGTTTTCCCCCGTGCTTCTTTGTGAACTCAGTGCCTAGTATATTGACTGACATGTAAAAAGTTGAAGTGAACGCCTCATGTTTGAATTTCTTTGCATTTAAAGCAATTTTTCTCAAAATTTCAGACTTGATTGTTTACTGTTTTCGAATCTTTCACCAATCTATTTGTTGATCTTCTTTTCCTAACAAGGTTGAAATTGTTTTTTATTACTGAGAGACCTTATCAAAGAGCCCATAGTGAATGGTTCCCATAGATCTTTCAGGATATCTTTCAGAAATAAGTATTTCAGAATACTTACACAGAACTGATCATTAAATTCTTGTTATTTAATTAAGTAATCAAACTATTAATAATATCATAAACCAAAAATATCATAAGTCAAATTAGTAGGAATGGAAAGAAGTTGCAGACCATCATTTAGTATTGTTTCTTAACAACAAGGTGGTCATTTTTGTCCCAAGAAAAATAATTTTACTCTTTTACTACATACATCAAAATAGGTACCAAATTTAGACTGTCTCACATTAGCTGATGAATAAAAATTATCTATTTTAAGAAATAATAGATCATATTACAAGTTTCTTTTCACTTATTATCTTCCTCTCTCATCACCCCTGTTGTCTTCTACTCCCTCTTGTTCACTTAGTGCTTTCAGATCTACATCTTCATACCTGCTTATCATTTTCTCAATCTTCCTACTTCTCCAAACTGTCTAGTCCTTATATCCAAGCTAGATATTTTCTACATCAAAGCTCTAACTATAACCTATTTTTCCTGAAACAGCGAGTATTCCTCGTATCAGCTCATTCTCATTGCTTCCAAATATCACAAAAGGCTTCTAAAGCCACTTTCCAACCTGATTCTAGCTTAAGATCAATACTCTGGCATGCTTTCTTACAAGAGAAAAAGAGAACACCACTAAAGAAAAGGACTCACTCTAATTTTGATTTTGCTACTGGAAAAAAAAGTCTGTTTAAGGAGTTTAACTGATAAATTGTTGTTGGATATGGGTATTGGAAATATTTACCAAGTGTACTGAATGTAGTCAATGTTTTCAAATTGTCTATATTTGTTTCTATTTGTGTATGTGTGTGTGTGTGTGTGTGTGTGTATATATATATATATACATATATATATATATACATATAAAATTTTACTGGCATTTCTCTATTTCTGACCAATATCTATCATCTGTATAAGAACTTTTTTTAACAGTTACAATATATTGAGTTGATAGTCTAAGCTAAGTTTTCTTCTTGTGTGAAGGGATATTATGATTTAATGGGTTAAGATGATGTAAATTCTCT
This sequence comes from Enhydra lutris kenyoni, assembly GCF_002288905.1. Classification (NCBI taxonomy): domain Eukaryota; kingdom Metazoa; phylum Chordata; class Mammalia; order Carnivora; family Mustelidae; genus Enhydra; species Enhydra lutris. The sequence continues at coordinate 51,681,847 of NW_019154086.1, forward strand.
TTTTACTTTAAATTTTAGGTCTTTTAAGTTACTTTCACAGTTGTTGATTCAAAGGCTTTTATCTCTTGTCAGTCCTTACTAAAGGACTCTCCCATTTGAAAACAAACAAAAATCCTTCTCTAGTTCTACTTATTTCTACTGAACAGAAATTTACTGGAGGTTTAGGATACTCCCCTTGTATAACATTCACATCTTTTCAAAAGTTAGAATTTACCACTCACACACAAGAATAAATAATTTTAATTGGCTTTTTTATCTGCCAAGAGAAAATAGTAATATCCATTAAGAATGGAGATGGCTTTGGGGACACCTGGGTGGCTGAGTCAGTTAAGCATCTGCTTTCAGCTCAGGTCACAGTAAATAAATAAGTAAGTAAGTAAGTACATAAATAAGTCTTAATATAAATAAATAAATAAAATCTTAAAAAAAAAAAAAAAGCTTGGAGATGACTTTGGAGAATAGGATATTGGGTGAGTAGCCAGAGAGCTGTAATATACTATCTTAAGGAAGAAGAAAAGAGTGCTACAGGTGGTTGGAGGGTGAGCAATTCCTCCAGTTCTTCTGCTGACACAAGAGATGCTCTGGTGTCTCTGAAAATCATCTCAAACCTTGCTTATGGTTCTAGACCCCCAAGGTGGAACAGACCGAAAATCTATTCAAACATGTAATTGGGGATTGGTCTTTGCCTTATTATCTATTTGTTCAATTGACTTACCTACTTCTTGGTTTTTTTTTTTTTTTTTTTGGTTTCTTACTTGCTTGTTTCTAGCTATGGACTGTTCTGTTGCTGTATAGATATAGCCTTAGAGAAATGGGCATTTCTAAACTACAGTCCAGCCAAAGGTGTAAATGTTTCATCTGTGGCATAAAGGATTAATATCCTGATAGTATTAAGCAGACAGCATGGTACAATAGAAAGAGTACTGTTTTGAGAGTTGTACTCTCTGAATACTGTCGGTGATCTGAAATAACTGTAAAGCTCTAGGCTTCCATGTTTCAGCTGTAAAATGGAGGGACTGAACAAGAAGATCTTCTTGGTCTTTACCTGCTTTAGTGGTATGCAATTCTTTTAATTACATATGTTTCCTGATTTTCCTCTGATTTCTTTAATTTATTAATGAGAGCTTAATGGGTTGGAATCAAAGTGTTTTTCTGACAAGTGGGGTGATAACACTTGCATTGTTTATCTCAAAGTGTTACAGTGAAGATAAAATATAAAGTTATGCGTGTCACTAAGCATTATGAACTGCAAAACCCCAAACTTGTGCATAACCAATTATTATTGTATATTTCTATTTCTATTATAAAAGACCTATGATACTTCAGTGTGCAACCAGCAGAGGGAGACAAGTTCAGATTATATTTCTTCTTCGAACATAGAAGCAGTTAATTGCTATGTGCACATGTGTTTTTAAAAATTAAAATGAGGTTCATATTATTAGCAAATATATCACTAACTCAATGCTCTATTTGTATATTAAAGTTACAGAAACAAATGAGAGAAAGAAAACACAAGAAAAAGTTGGTGGTGGGGGAGAAACGTTTGATTTCTGGGCTTACTTTATTACAGGATTCAGAGATAGCTCTCCTACGAAACATGTCGTATTCCTCTGACAACTTCCTAAGCATGTCCATCTGGAGGTACAGACTATTTGAGTACCAATTTAGGAACCAGTTCAGAATTCTAAAAGTAGAATTTCTAAATTTCCTCTGAAACTAGTTTCTTAACTCAACTTTCTCATTTTACCAGCCTGGACTTGAAGGAAGAAAAAAATACACACACACACACACATACATACACACACACACACACACAGAAGGGTGGGGGTGGGGGAGAGAATGAAATCTTCTGTATCCAATTAGTTGACAAGTCCTATCAGTGCCTCTCTGAAATGCCTCCAGAAGTCTTCACTCCTTTTTTCCTTCCACTGTGCTTGTCCTGTGACCTGCTTTTATTATCTCTTGCCTTTTTTATTTCAGAAAGGTTATAACTGGTCTTCCCCGAGTTTGACTTGCCCGAGTCCATCTCCCACTCCATTGCCAGTTAGTTATCTTCTTAAAACACAAGTCTGATGATGTCTCTTGCTTGAAGCCTTTCTTTAATGGCTTCCTTTTGCATATAGAATAAAGACAAACTCATTAACCTGCCTGCAAAGACCCTCACTGACCCCAACTTACAAAAATCAGTCATTTTCCATTCTAACTTTTTCCATCTCTACCTCCATATCCTTTCCTACAACTTACCTTCTCCACTAACATAAAGTCGCTGAAGGAAGGTCTTCATCATTATGAGAAAGCAATAATGTATATAATGAATGATGCTCATTCCCTTTTTCTTCTGTCTCCAACAGCTTTATTAGCCTTCTAACTAGTTTCTCCACTTCATCTTCCTTCTAACCTCTAATTTCTCAGTGCCAGAATTATCTCCCTAAGATATCTCATCTCACTCCTTCACAATTTAAAGTAGCCTTCCAAATAGGAGATGAAGGGTGTCGTGTGATTCTTCATTCAGGGATTCAGGATTCTCCATTATGTAGGTTTTCTCTTCAGCCTTTACTCTCTCCTTCCTGCTGCTAGGCAGGCAAGTCTTCCTCCAGTTCCATTCTTTGTTTCAGGATGATTCTTTGGCCATCTTTTGCATCCCTTGCATAAGGTGTTGCCTTCCTCCAGTCTCCTCTTATACATCTTCTAAGGGTTACCTAAAATACCATTTTCTCCAAGAAGCCTCCTTTTTGATTACCTTTTCCGAACCACCATGGTGTTTTGATTCTGCTCCCTTCTAGTTTAGTACTCAATTGTTCACTGGCTATCTTAGTCTCTGTTTCAGAAGTCTTCACCTAACTTCTCCATCAGGGTTGTGGATCCCTGAATTTTATTATTTTGCAGTACTGCTCAGTACCAGAGAGGACTGAGCTTGTTGATTAATTTTGGTCCTGTTCTGTGATGGGAGAGGCTTACCTTATAACTGCACAAAGATGATGTTTGGCCCCTCTCTAGGAGGGGCCTTGGATGGCATTCCCCTCATTAGATCCCATGAGGACAGGGTGTCAGTTGTGTACATTATTGTTTCTCCAGAGTTTAGTACACTAGTTACATGGTAGGTCTCAAAAAAATTGCTTATTTTAGTGAATTGTTTTTTGCAACACCACTGATGAGACCCATTTTGCGAATCCTCTTCCTCTCATGCAGTCTGTGCTCCTACATTCATTGCTAACAGGAGAGAGGGCTGAGAATGTGATTTGCAGATAGAAAAGGAAGATACTTTTAAGCAGGCAAACTTCTGGGACCTTTTGAATAAAATAATGACCTAATGCTAGACTTGCCCTGCAGCTCAATATTGTCAGTAAACTCTTGAGAAAACATATTAGTGTTATTTACATGATTTATAGCCTCAAGATATTTAACTAGACATTTCATTTAGATTTAGCAGGATAACTATTGCTTGCTAAATAAATACAGATATATAAGAAAATATTTAGTAAAGCTTAACAATTAAGTGGCATCTGCTCATCTTGTTAGGCACTTCTTAATCTGTAGCAAAGCACTTTCTTACACTGACATTTAGTTAATGTATAATAACCATATTAAGGATAAGTGAAGTTTATACCAGAAGAAAACACTGACTGAGACACAGTTTTGTTTTTGTTTTTGTTTTCTTGACTAACTGGTATAAATTACAGTCTACTTGGCATTCTGTCAGTTCTTATTTGATGAGTGGTGTCTTCCTGCAAGGGAACACCAGGATTGGTGTTTGGTACACCAATACACCAGTACAGTAGAATTGAACTAGTACAGTAGTATGTGGGAAATACTGATCACTTGTGATAGAACATGGCCTTTTGGGGGAGGGTCTTCCCATCATGAGCAGGTCTAGTTAACTCAATCTTTCCTTCATTTCCGTTGCTACTCCCCAGTCCAAGCCCAGTTGACAAGGACTTACTTTCATTTTCTCCTTGCTTCCACTACTGCTCTTCTACAATACATTCTCCACAAGATATTTGGAGCAATCTTCCTCTCAGTCCCTTGCTTAAAATCTTTTACTGATCCTTCAAGTCACTAAAATCTAAATTCTTGCCTTGGGATATCTTCATTATTACTCTCCTCAATTTCTAATCTCATCCACTTTTTCTAGCTACCTCCCACAGCATATACATACACCAAATTCCTGGGTCACTGTTCTTGTTTTGTTTTCTTGTGTATTGTGTATTGATCCCTGCTTCAGAACCTCTGCACATGCCATTTCCTTTATCTGGAAAAGTTTTCTTGCATGTATTTGCATGTCTGCTTCCTTTAGATTTCAGCATATAAATTCCCCTCACCTTACCTCTAGGTCTTTTCACTGTATCACCCATATTTTTCTCCATAGCATTCACTCTCCAACATAATCTTACTATGTATTTACTTGTTTAGTGTCTATTTCTCCATCAAGGATGTAAGTTCTATGAGAACAGAGTCTTAGCCTGTCTTGTGTAACTATCATATCAATAAACACTGAACGAGCAAATGACTCATAAACCTATTGGGCATGTCAGAGTACAGAACGGCACACCTGCCTCCACTCTTTCTCATTTCTCCTTGGCCTACTTCCTGAGTATAGGTATCCAAGTCACTACGGTAACCAGATATAGAGGATATAATTGTCTGATTACCTGCTTGTACTACCATGTTGCTATACTGAAGATGCCGCTACCACCATCTTTCCAGCTGTTGCAGTGTTCTTCCTGTATGGGAGGGATGGATAAAAGAACAGCAGCAGTGCAGATGCAGCATTACTTGGCAATTGCCACCTCCTAGTCCAGGGTGACAGACTGGACAACCAGAAAAACAGAAGGTCTAAGGGATAGTACGTACATGTCTGTGAAATAAAAAGACACAAAGAAGAGTAAGTTTGCTGGTGTGGGAGGACCCAAGCAGCAGCTCAAGGACCTCAAAGACTTTATGAAAACTTGGACAGATCCAAGTACTGATACTTACCAAAACAGAATGAATGAGTGAAGAAGCAGAAGACAAGTGTGGTAACAATATACCACAGAGGCATGAACGAAAAGTAAGCCATGAAAGAGCACTTTTAATTGTGCAGACTACAGATTGAGTGAGAGTGCTGTAGTAAGGATTTAAACAATATTTAACTGACTTGAAGCTGATTGATTCTGTTAGGCAGGGAGGTGCTGAATGAAACCACCATACTCAAAGGAGCCAGATTCTGAAGGAGATTCACACACGATAGTGCCATGCTTATGAACATAAACTGAGATACTTGAATATTGCTGAATTATGATGAAATCATTGAAAATGTCATAGCAGGAATCCTAAAGAGAAGTATTAACAGTTCTGCATTTCTAGTTCGTATGGAAATGCTAATTCCACTTACGAAAGTAAAGTACAGGCATGGCGTTATTATGATTAAGACCTTACAACTGTAGAAATGTAGAGTGGTACATTAATAATATTATAGACATGTTTAGCATAAAATGCAAGCAGTGTAACTAAATTAGTTGTACATTCCAGGCTGCATCTGGATTTCCTGTGAGCCTGTTACATTACAAAGCTAAACAGAAGAATAAACCTTTCATGCTTCTTAGGGTGCTCAGACGTTAGCCAGTTTTTGTTTTTCCTGCAGCATTTGTCCCTGGAGAGTGCCAGAATCTTCTAAAGCCTCTTTTAGAAGGCAGTATGTTATTTTAAAGTAGTAGTTAAGATCATCTTACTTGGGTGATGATGGCTGTTTCACATGGCTAACAGCCATACTTGCCTCACAAATAACCCAAAAGTATGTTCATTTTTGCCAGCCCTCTTGGAAGAATGCATATAGTGGTGTACAGAAAATAGCTTGTATAAATTTCGGTTACTTGTCTATTTGTTTCCTTCTTTACATTTCTTAGGAAAGCAAGCAGAGGAGTTCATATTGAAATACATTTGGGGAAGTGACCATTAGGATGAGATAAGTTAATATGTATATATTTTATATATATATGTAGTATATATATATATGTAGTATATATATATATACACTATATATATCTATATGCATACATATATAGATATATATGTATATATAGACTATTGGATTTATTATATATGTATTATATATATGCATATATAGACTATTGGATTTATTAGAATTTATTAGATCTCACTGAGAGATCCTGGAGGCAAGAAAAGGAGTCCACAAGGGAACAAAAAGAGGAAAAACTCCAAGAGAACATAAAGTTGAAATCCAAGTCAATGGTACACTCACAAATAGATTTATTACCTTATAAATGATGAGACAAGCCACGTGAGTGGGCTTAGGCTTTCAGTCATTCCTTTATTCTCACAATCATCAATTATAGAGTGCTGCCCTTGTGCCAAGAGTTGGGTTAAGAAGTTGTATTTGAAGTGCCTCCTGGACATAAATTATAAATATTAAAGAATTAACTTACATATTAAACTTCATTTAATGGAAATTCTTCAGAAATCCAGTATAAATTATCAGCCTAAATTAGAGAATTTTTAAAAAGTAATCTTCTTGAAAAAAATAAAATAAAATAAAATGTAGTTGTCTTTTTGTGTTTTACTTCCAAGAAACATAGTAAGTCAACTTAGTTTAGCAAAAGTGACCAATAAATGGACTTTAATGAAAATATTAAAAAAAAAAAAACCTTTTAATTACATTACATCATTTCTTTCTATATACATATGGCACTTACAATGTTGTCTTCTTAGTTAGGTTAGGCACGTCTATTCCATTTCTTTTTTTTTTTTCCTAAAAATTTTATTTATTTATTTGACAGAGAGAGTGAGCACAGGCAGACAAAATGGCAGGCAGAGGCAGAGGGAGAAGCAGGCTCCCTGCTGAGCAAGGAGCCGGATGTGGGACTCAATCCCAGGAAGTTGGGATCATGATCTGAGCCCAAGGCAGCTGCTTAACCAACTGAGCTACCCAGGCATCCCCGTCTATTCCATTACTGATTACAATCCTGATTAACTTAATATATTCTTTTCTCAGAACGATTATAGTGACAAACTCCAGAGTTGATTGATTTGTTATGAATCCCACATTCCTGTTACTTTGGTGTGAATTATTTTCAACCCCAGTATGTTAATCTTTATGGTTAATGTTAATCCTACTGGTAATTTGAGATTACTTGTATAAACATTAGTCAGCAACCCTTATACAGCATCTCCAGCAAATCATATGCTACCATCCCACCGTGCTTCCTTCCTGCCCTGGAAAAAACCTCTTCATTTCTTCATTCAAAGTGTAGCCCAATGATACAAGAGGATACTGATGTTCTAGTTCCCATGTGGAGAGAGGGGTGTCTGGCCTCATCAATGGAAATAGATTTTCTAATGGCCCCAGTCCTTCAGGTCTTTATTTTCTTCCTCCTGACACTGGAGAAATACCACTCACGCAAAGAAGAGGTTCTATCTAAGACTATCCTTCATCTCTAAAAGATCAGAAGAAGTCCACTGGGGATTGTAAAGCCCATTGGTGGGGGTGGGTGGTCTTTTCCCTGCAATCTCTGCATAGAGTTATGTAATCCAAGCATCTCCCTTTGGCACTTGAAGTTCATTTTTCCATTGGTACTGGGAACCACAGGATTATGGGTTTTGACTTAATCATTTTTGTGACAAAAAAAATCCATTTTAAACAGCTGAGTTACAGATTAGGGGTGGAACATCCCTGGTTTATTATCTGGGCACTGCTTATCAGCACCCACACAGTGCAAAACACTTGAAAAACACAAATTTTTCCTTACTTTCCTCACATAATCTATAAGAGTACACCTACCTTTTACATTGAAAAAGTTCAGCGGATAAATTCTCTGAATTCTGGCAGGACAAGATAGGTGTCAAAACCGTAAATGTCTCTTTAGGGCTTGTACTCTGATGGGACTTGTTAAGAATTCCTAAACAGGGGGCGCCTGGGTGGCTCAGTGGGTTAGGCCGCTGCCTTCGGCTCAGGTCGTGATCTCAGGGTCCTGGGATCGAGTCCCGCATTGGGCTCTCTGCTCAGCGAAGAGCCTGCTTCCCTCTCTCTCTCTCTCTGCCTGCCTCTCTGCCTACTTGTGAACTGTCCCTGTCAAATAAATAAATTAAAAAAAAATAAAAAAAAATTAAAAAAAAATAAAAAAAAAATTAAAAAAAAAAGAATTCCTAAACAGGGGCACCTGGGTGGCTCAGTGGGTTAAAGCCTCTGCCTTCGGCTCAGGTCATGATCCCAGGGAACCTGCTTCCTCATCTCTCTCTGCCTGCCTCTCTGCCTACTTGTGATCTCCGTCTGTCAAATAAATAAATAAAATCTTAAAAAAAAAAAAAAGAATTCCTAAAATACTCTCTCTCCCACCCTGTGCCCTTGGCTAAATCATTTGTGTAACTAAGAGGGGTGGACATAATATATGTGCATATTTACTTATATATACTTGAAGATTTAGGGGAAGTTGTCTAAGACCTGGAAATACTTGTTGCCTCCAAACAGGAAACAATGTTGCCCAAAGACAGGAGTAGGAAAGAGATCTACAATTCGCTCTGCACCATTCTGTACCACTTCATTTTTGCATCATGTCCATGCCTTAACTATTCAAATAAACAAAATTTAAAAAGAAAAAAAAAAGTCCTTGACTGGTCTACCCCTATCTTTTATCCTCAGCATCAGTAGTGAGGGAGATATCTAACAGTGTGGGGCTGTCACATGAGTGACTAACAGTGTTAGCCCCTTTGGTTCTTATCACTTGGCTTGACTCCTGGAGTAGAATGACAAATGACGGTAACCTGTCTTCCATTCGCGCGCAGGAGTGCTGTATGTAGACTAAATGTGGTCCTATAAGTGACAAGCGTTCTGATATACGAATCTCTTCCTTACATATGAATATTTTTTGAGAAAAACGTGCCAGTAGCAACTTAGGTAGGAACAGCAACATGACATTTATACAGTAATCCTTAGTACCATTCCTCACATGTGGGACTGAGTGAGGGGTTCCTGGAGAGTGAGGTTGATTTAGGGATTGGGGATCAGCTGCTGAGGCGGGCACTTGGAAAAAACAAACCAGGCATTCACACTCCAGACCACTCAATACCAGCATTGTCTCCAATCCATCTTTCATAAGGGGGCTCCAAGAGGGGGAGGGGTTAAAGGAAGGAGAGAAAAGAAACCTTTTAATCCTGTAAAAGAAAGTGCAGGAGAGAGGAAAGAATGAACAGAAGGTGAGTGTGAAAAGCCCATGGCCAGGACTATTTAGTTTCTAAATCAACTTTGCCTTTTAATCTGAGCCTTCCCTGTCAAGTTTCTCCTCCGTTTTACATGCCCTATCCCATCTTTGGGCACTGGTGCCCCTCCACTCCCCGTGTTTTCTTATCCTTCTCTGGTTCATTCCCTTCATCTCTCCCAGTTCGCCTTCTCCATGCCTTCTCTCCTTCCTGGCTCCTTTTCCTTTTTTCTCTCCCTTTTGCCCCCCATCCTTTCCCACACTCTTTCTCCCGTGCTTTTACAGCCTGAGTCCTTCTCCTTCTCCCCTTTCTCTTGCACAGTACATCCAAGCTCCATTCCCTCTTCTTAAGGAAATCAGCCAGGCCTCAGATGGAGCTGTTGTCCTGACAACCTAAAGGCGCATCGGGCTTTCACTGAGGCTGGCTGCTGCTGAAGGGGGCAGTTGTGCAAAGCGAGGGGCTAGGCCGGAGGGAGGGCGGAGGGGATGACGTGGAGGGGCTGTTGAAATCCGCGGGGGGGGGGGGGGGGGGGGGAGGGGGGGGGGGGGGCGGGGGGGAGAAACAGGAAAGGGAGGGGGGTAGAGACTCTGGGCTGCTGCCGCGGCTGTGTGGGTTTCTTTACACTCCCTGGCAGGCTGGGTGCCGGCTCCCTCGCCTGCCTGCCCGCCCGCCTGGGAAAGTGGGTTAGGGAGGGAAGGAGCTCAGCTCAGACACTGGCAAAGGAGCATCCAGCCACAGACCGGAGAACAACACCTTCCTTTTGCAGCTTTCTCTTCATCTTTTCTAGAGGGTTTTATATTTGCACTCTCTCCTTTCAAATTGGGTTCCTTTGACTTTCCCCCCACCTCTGCTTGGGTTTTTATGCGGGCTTTGTTAAGTCTTAGAGGGAAGAGAGACTGAGCCCCGGAAAGAGAGGCAAAGTGGAAAGGAGCACAAACTGGCAAAGCCCGTTCTGCCTTGGCTGTTGATGAAAGCCCTGTGTTTGTAAAGCCCTCTCGGCGTGAGCAGCACGCACACACCCTCCAGAGTACACCGCGGACCTGCACCTCGGCGTGGCCACCATGGTCGGCAGAGTTCAGCCTGATCGGAAACAGTTGCCGCTAGTCCTACTGAGATTGCTCTGCCTTTTTCCCACAGGACTGCCTGTTCGCAGCGTGGATTTTAACCGAGGCACGGACAACATCACCGTGAGGCAGGGGGACACAGCCATCCTCAGGTAGGGCTTTGGGGCAACTTTTCTGCTGTGCGCGAGTGTGTGTGTGTGTGTGTGTGTGTGTGTGTGTGTGTGTGTGTGATCTTCAACTCCAGATTCTGATGCTGCAGGCGTGTGTGTGTGTGTGTGTGTGTGTGTGCGCGCGTTTGTGTGTGTTGTGCATGCACACGCGCCTTTTACTGAGTGGCCCAGGTGTCTGCCAACAAATTTGAAGAGAATTCTGTTTCCCGTCAAGGACCAGCAACGTTGGTTAAATGTTATTTGGTTTCTTAGGACCTTGTTTCTCTTACCAAGAAAGCCTAACTTCACCTATGGTATTAGTGACATTTGGGCAGTATTCTTGCTTTGGTAATTTCCGATGCTTTGCACTCAAGAGTTTTGTTGGGGTTCTTTAATAGGGAAAGAAGAGTTGTTGAATTATGGCTCTCAGAGAGTGGTACACAGTACGGCATTCTCTATGCTGTGTGTGTGAGAGAGAGAGAGAGAGAGGGAATATATGCACGTCAAGGCTCTCGCCCTGCCCCAGCAGTAGTTCGGACTGGCGACTTTCTGTAAGGATCATCTAGTTGACATCGAGGGCAATAAATCAATCTTAGAACTTTGGTTGGTTACTGAGCCTTTTCTGGAATGTGGATAGACATCAACACATGAAAGTATGGAAGAAAAAGAAAAGGAACTTGCCAAATTGCTGATATTTAAGAATAGGAATATTAAGCGCAAAGGTTAGGCAAGAATTAACCTGGTGCAAAATGGGTATTTCAAATTGATTATTCACCTTAAAGTCCCATCTCTGTGTGGCTCTGCCAAACTCTGAAATAAAATTTGGGATTGAAATCTGGACAGGGAGAGTCCCAGTCCTTGGGAGTTTGACCCCTCTAAGGGACAGTGAACTGCAGAAACTCAGATGGAACCTAGCTGTAATTCCATTTCTAAAAAAAAGCTTCAAGCTTCTTTTCCTGTGTTTCTCTTTTCTCTTCCCCTCCTCCACCCACTGCACATAACCCTAGTCTTTTTTTCCCAGCTTTCTTAAATTTCTATCAGATACCAAAAAAAAAAAAAAAAAGAATGAAAAAAAATTTTTCCTTGGAGATCCTTTAAAATCTCATTTTGTCCAAATAAAATGACCCAGTGTCAGTCTGTCCATACAGTTAATATTGCTTGTTGCGGCAATAAAAAACAGTAGACTACAGAAAGTAAACCTCTAATCTGTGTGCGAGGAGCTGATAGTGCATAAACCCTGGGGCATCAGGGAGCAGTTCTCTAGCAGAGCTGCCTACAGCAGCAAAGTTTTCTTTCCTTTCCTCAGAAATAAATTTGGTTGGCTGTCACAGTGTCCTGCTTTGGGATCTCTAGCCTTGTTAGAGAGGAATGTGTACGTGTTGTGTGTTGTGTTGTGTGTGTGTTGCTGCAGATTGTAAAAACTAAGAAAATCCTACTGTGTAAGTGCTCTTTTCTTCGTTTCCTGAGCATTGAGTGATTATGAATCCCAAAGATCCTACTATCCAAAGCAGATTTTCCCTACCAGCTTTCCAGCCCTGTAAACCTGCATGTGTGATTTATCCACATGGAGTAATAAGATTTATAGAGTAATTTATCTGTTTGCAAAGGGATTTGGATATGATGCAGAAAATGTTTTTTGCAAACACATAAGCATGCCATCTCAACTGCTAACATTCAGACTCCCTAACATCATTAACCCTTACTAGTGAGGCACTCTATATAAATTTATGCTCTCCCCAGGAAGACTTGTTTTTGCGGATTATGAGACTGAATATAGGGAAAGCGAATACCTGGATGTGTAAGTTTTTATTTAAATGTCCATGAACTTTGTAAGTCAGCATCACCTGTATCTTAAGTTGTAGCTGTCAAAGGGTTAGATAAACATCTAAATGTTTATTCAGAGGAAAAAGAATATTCTTATACTTTCATATCGCATATGCATAGAAGTCTGTGTCTATGAGAGGTGTCTTATTCTATAAATATCTACATATGATATAGATGTGCTTTCAAGTGTCTCTGGCTTAAAAGAAATGGAGTTTTTAAGCATTACACTTTAGTAGACATTATGGTGTGGAAATGGAGGGAGTGAGAAGTGAGAATAAATATAGAAGCAGTTATTCACTGGGAAAGAGAAGCTAGACAAACAGAGCATGCAGAGAAGTCACCTGTGAGAGTCCATTGCTTTTCCAGACCTCACCTAATGTGCCCTCTTTTAAATTTCCTCTGCCTCGAACAAGGCTTTTATTTCTGGGTTGGTGGAGCTCTATCAGAAGTAACTATGGAGAGAGTTCCTTTTGTTTTCTTTGCTGACCTTCTTCTCAATCTCTTTAACTGAGCCCAGTAAGCTTTGTGGGTCAGTTTCCCGGGGAAGAATGGTTTTCTTGCTTTCTGTTTACAAGTCTAGCCTGGGAAATACTTGCTTCTACTTTATTTGTGACATTTTACTGAGAGCATGAGCTTCCAGGGGAGGAGAGGAAGGAGAACTTGATTCATTGGAAGTCACAGTAGACGTTTGGCACTGAGAAAGTGAAATGGCAAGGAGAAAAAATAAAAATTCTCTCAGTGAATCTGTGGCCCTGAATAATCTGAAATGTTAAAAGGAGACAAGGAAGGTTTGTAGTTCTGGTGGTCCAGTGACAGGAGTTTGGCTGACCATCCCCAAAACATTTACCTTTACTGCCTTACTCCCATGAAAAGAAAAGTATATATTTTTTGGAACTGATGCTCAATTTTGTATAATTATGATAGGAGATGAATTCTAGTCTTGGGTCTTACTTTGTAATTTCTGTCTTTTGGGGGAAAAAACAACAACAACAAAAGACTATGGAGTGAAGGTAGCAGAACTAAATGGAAAGAAAAATACTCTCATATATCCCAACCTCACCCTGTTGTTTCCCAGCCAAGAATCTAGATATCCAGAGGTTTTTTTTTTTTTAGATCCTTTAAGAGCTAAAGGAAACCACACACCATATTCTATGTCAGGGCACAGAATCAAAGTACCATCCGTAGACCAGTGGCAACAGCGGCACATGGGTTTCTTCCTAGATACTGAACCAGAATATTTGCATGCAGAGTAAAGTACAAGACATACCCACAGGACTTGTCTTATGGGAGTGTCTCAGGTGTTTTTCTGAACAGAGCACACCTGCCACACTGCCACCCCAACAAGTGTAGGAATTCATCAATTACTGGACACATTTCTAGACTGATTTTTCTAACTTTCTACCCTTGCACACAGGCTCACAAAGAGGTTCACCTCCTGGTTATTCTTGGCAGGTTGAAATCATGTGGCTCCCTTGATAAGTCAAAGGAAAAATGGAAATAATGTTCTTATCTAGCCTTTAAAATTTCATTTTTAACAGTCCCACTGACTATATTTTTAGTATCAGTAGCATATGTCTAGAAAGATAATTATAAAATAATTGATCCTAACATATCTGCTCAAAGTTAACTTTGTAAAAATGACATATTTATGCATATTTGTACATGCTGTGTAAGTGCATATATGATAAAATGCAGAGGTTTCATACTATCATGAGTTTAAATATTTTAAATTTGAGGTGTTGGAATTTTATTTATTTCACAGTTCTGACCCTATTTGATGTTTGTAAGATACTATAATACTTTTTATGGTGGTAACATTTTTCCCGTTTAAATGTAAATGTACTTAATAGGAGTTAGGTATAAGAAATTAAATCTAAGTTCAACACAGCTAAGTTTTTAATTTTTCAAAATTCTGGGTCTTTATACTCTTGTTTTAACACTAGGGGAAAAAGAGGAAACAACACAAAAGATATGATTTTTGACAGTATAGTCTAAGAATTTTGTGCAAATTTCAAGGGAAAAATGGCTTCTCTTCTATAAGGCATCTGGAACGCCTACATTTACAAAGAAAGTGTCAACACTCAAACATACTTCTGACACAATATGTGATTTTTCTACCACTTGTAATTCACTATTTGAAAACAAACTTTGTGGGCATGGGTCTTTGGGGGAAGTTTGTGACAATTATGAAGGTTTCTTTTTCTTGTGGCTAAATCACTAATCAACGTTTAGTGGTTATTACTGATATTTAAGGACACTTCATTTCACATTAAATCCTTTATCAAATATATTTGATAAATGCTAGAGTATACCACACTATTCTCTTGTCTAGGAATATGGCATATTAATTACACTTTCTAACATTGATGTACCTGTGAATTGTATCATTTGTTGTTACTTATGGACAGAGGAACACAGCAGCCAAGTCTCATGTGACAAATGTAATTTGTGATCATTTGTGTTTTTATAAATATGAAACACATAAGTATGTATACACACACCCCACATATTAAGGTGATTTTTCTGTGCTAGGTCATCTGACTTTGAATGAATTATTTGTAGAACTGTGGAGTGAACAGCCAAAGGTGACTGACTTATCCACTAAATTAGCTGGTGAGGGTTAAACATTTGTGTTTCTTGAAGTTGGCTCTATATAATAGTACACTCAGGCAAAAAAAAAAAAAAAAGGATTAATGCATATTTTTCTGTGGTCTTTGAGAGCTCCAGGTACAAATGTCTGTAACTCATGTGATGGGAAGTTACCTAACTGTGTGCTGGTACCCCTTGCTGTTATCACTTAGACCTTAGAGAGTCCTTCTCTTCAGGCCATTACTTATGGCTTACAGCCATTTGCCCTACTTTCAGATGTCCAGCTTGTTAGTTTGTACGACTCAGAAGACCTAGACTCTAATTTTGGATCCATCCTTGTATGCTACATGACTTTGAACAAATCCCTTAAATATTTGAGCTTCAGTTTCATTTATAAAATGCTGAAACTGCCTATTTTAGTGACTCTAGTTACTGTACAGAGTTGTTTTAAGAAGCTCAGAAGAGATAAAGTAGGGAAGTTTGTTCAGTTGTAAACTGCTACACAAGCATAAAACTATTAGTCATTTTCCAACCACATTCAACCAATTGTTTGGACTTTAAGGAGCTCTTTTGCTTAGACCAGTGTTTCTCAAACTTGAAGGTGTATCAGCAGGTGTACCAGGGATGCCTGTTATAACACAGATCGCTTGGCTTCTACCTGCAGAGTTTTTGACTCCGTAGGTCTCTGGTAGGGTCTGAGGTTTGCACTTCTAACAAGTTCTTGACGATGCTAATGCTGCAGGACTGAGCCACACTTTGAGAACCACTGACTCTTGCTGCTACAATCGTGTTCTGCAGATGCGTATTTTAGGTATCACACAGCCGCTTTTTAAAATCTCAAATCTCAGGGTCTATCCCAGACCTAACATGTCAGAATCTGCATTTTTAACAAGATCCTCAAATAATTCACAAACATCTTAAAGTTGGAGAAGTGCTGCTTGAGATGGTTTACAACTATGGCTGCAAGTTACAGTTAGGCGGAGACCTTTCAAGAAATACTGAAGCCACATATTCTCTACTTTCAGAAATTCTTATTGAATTAGTTTGGGGTAGGGCCTGGCATAGGTATTTAAAAAAAAATGATTCTGATATGTATATAGAGTTGAGAACCACTGCTTTACCAGTTGAGGCATCTCTTTTACAAAACACCTTTGGGGCAGTGCTTAATGGATATGTAGTAAAAAATTAAAGTCATGTTGTATGGCTTGGGAAGTATGGCAGCAGCAAAGATGTACAAATTGAATTGGGAGAGAAGAATGAGACCCTCATAGATCCATTTCTACCACACGATCCCATAACTACAATGTCATGGAAAATGGAGTGACTTCATTTTAATATGGATCCAATTTACATAGTATCTATTGAAATAGCATTAAAACTTGGTTTTTAAAAGATTATTGCTTTGTGTTCTCACTTCCATTTATATTAGGCAAGACATGGAAACACTTCTACTATGTTTTTTTTTTTTTCAGGGCTATCTCTAGGAAAGAAAATAGATAATACTTAGGCAAGGAAAATATCTTCAGTGATAACTTATTCAAACAAACTTGTCACTTATGTTGCCATATATGCAAATATATGATTCACAATATGATAGCTACGTGTTTGTGGACTTCATCTCAGTTTTACGTGGTGATCAATGTTTAGCTGAAACTTAGGATCCAGTCTTTGTGTCATAGGTAAATACTGTCAAGGATCTAATAAGTTCAGAATGCTTAACAAGTACTCAGAAGACCTAGATCTAAATACCTGGAAATAATTCGATCTATTAAATAAGAATAACTGACAATTACTTGGCTTACTAGACAAGCTATTTTTATGATGATCAAATGACCTACTATGTATTATTGTTTTATAAAGTATAAAATGGCATAAAATAGAAGCTCTTATTAATAATCATGGTCATTATATTCATAGTAGGAAATAACCTTTAGAACATTAGGAAATTTGATAAAATGAGCTTTTCATTTTTATTTCTTTGGTTGAGGTTGGCCATTTGTTCTATATTTGTATCATTTCCGCCCCCCCTTTAAAGTCATTTAAAGTTACATGTATCCTAGAATATTAGTTGAGTTTCTTATCAGGAGTACAAGGTGAATGAACAATTTTTGGTAGTCACTTGAATCAAAACATAATCTCAAGTTAATGAGTGATTAACCTTCACAAAAGAAAACACATTCCTTCAGATTTTGTTAATTACTGTAGGATAAACTTGTGGAAATCTAGAGAAGGAAAGGCCTTGAAGATTAGGCAATCCACCATCTCATTTTATTTATTTATGTATTTATTTACTTACTTACTTACTTATTTGAGAGAGAGAGAGAGAAAGTGTGTGTGCAAGCCGGGGCAGGGAGGGAGACGATGGAGGGGGCTGAAGGAAAGGATAATGGAAGCAGACTCCCTGGCTGAGATCATGATCCGAGATGAGTACCACCTAAGCTCCCCCCACCATCTCATTTTAAAGTGATGTACCCGAGGGAGTGCCTGGGTGGCTCAGTTGGTTAAGTGTCTGCCTTCCCCTCAAGTAATGATCCTGTGTTGATCTTCCTGCTCAGTGGTGAGCCTGCTTCTCCCTCTCCCTCTGCCCCCCTCCCCAGCTTGTTGTCTCTCTCTCTCTCTCTCACATGCAGGCGTGTGCGCTCTCAAATAAGAAAAAATAATAAACTGAAGTAACCAAGAAGAGAAAAATTTAGTTGGTTTTCTAAAGGTTTGAGTGATTCGAACTAGAATTCATGCCTCCTTGTTCTTGTTCAGAGATTTTTATTCCACAGTAACACTGAAGTTCTCTTCCTGGTTTTCATGCTATCTCATGATGTGCTATTTAAAATTATGCCAAAAGTGTCTTTCCCCTTATTCTTTTCTTTCTCCCCTCCCCCCTCTGTCTTTCCGTTCTCCTCCACTTGCTTCCTCTGCTGTCTCTTCCTTTTTCTACCCTTCTCTCCCCTTCTTTCTCTCTCATCTCTCCTCCTCTACCCTGCTTTTCCTTTACTCTCTTCTCTCTCTCATCCCTGAAAATCAAAGCTGAGCCTTCCTGTGAATGATCCTCCTGCTAGTGCTGGTCATGGAGGAATTTTTCAGTAAATACTTTACCGTTTACATGGCAAATGTCATCTGTCTTAAAAACATAGGCTTACTTTCTTCACTTGCAACTTCCATCTTACGATATTTGCAAAGCCAGTCTTGTATTTGGCAGAACCTATATAACATTTTTTTACATTTGTTTTGTTTTGTTTTTCTCTTTGTTTCTGGTACTCTGCCTCTTACTCAGATTTCTTATCTGAGTTCTTAACTCTTTCCTCCAGTATTTGACTTGGGTTCCTCAAACCTACTACCTCCTTATTGTTACTTACGACTTTCTACCTGGTTAAGGCTCCTATTACTTGTCCCTCTTGGAGACACTGATCAGGATGATTGCATAGTGAGATCATGGTTCAAGGCTTGGTTTTCAGCCTGTAGCCCATCCTTTACATAACCTCCAGGGGTGCTCTACACATTGTAGTCATTGTAGATTATACTTAAAATCCTTTAAGAAAGGTAGAACTTATTTTCTATTTGTACACAATTTATTTTGGGCTAACAATGGGCTGATTGTGGTCAGTGGGAGGAACTGGACATTGAGATAGACCAGTCTCTTGGGATGGTGGAGGCACTGGATGCTAAGTTCCACTACAAATGCCTAGGGGGTTTCTTGTGTGTCATATAGAATGAAGTTTCATAAAGCTTTCTTAGCAGGTGAGCCAAGGGAGGTTCAACATGTTCCATGAATAGAACTCACAGTCAGCCCTATAGATAGGCAGGCAGATATCACAGGGAAGTATGTCAGCTCGTATAGAGATGTAGCCACAAGGCAGAAGCTCAGAACAGAAGGGAGTCTATGGGATAAGGGCTGGCTTACACATGTCCTCAGTAATAAGGGACTTAGACCCCAGACACACTACCAAGATAGCTACCTTGGTCGAGAGTACAAGCAAAGCTCTGTATCAAAGCTGTTGTAACCAAGGGGTAACATGAAGATAACTCTCAGAGCACCAAACTCGATCTTTTTAAAACTTGTTTGGGATCATAAAACCTGATCTAGTGAGGTGGGGAAAAGATAGAGCTAGAGGTCTGAAATGCGGTAAGAATTAACACTACTTGCTTTTCTTTGACTTAGGAAACTTTGCTAGATTACATCTTTATTCTACTTAATCCTTTCAGACCCCAGGTAGTTGGCAGAATCATGGACCTGACCTCATCTGACTATCCTGGGCCAATTGTTTTCCAGTATCAATCTGGAAATATCACCAAAGCCTTTAAAATCTTCTCATTATCTACAACATAAAGTCAAAGGTCCTCAGATTGGATAACTCTCCATGCCCTACTGCCTCATTGCATCTACTAATTCAGAACCATTTTCATTCTCTGTTCATGAGCACGTGAATGTGTGTACACACACACTTCTCTTACATTTGCTCATGAAACTCTCTCTACCCAGAACCTTCTCTTCCTCCCACCTTTCCACTCTTCCCAACCACACCTCTTTGCTAGGTTACCTTGTTGCTCCTTCCAGGCTAAGGCTGGTTTTGGTGATAGCTCATTCAGAAATCTTCTCTTATTCTCCCAGATTCAGCTAAATACTCTATTTTTATTGGTAATATCCTCTCTGTATATGTTTTTTTTCTCTCCTAGCTTTATTGAGGTATAATTGATAAAATTTTATGTATTTAAGCTGTACAGTGTGATAATTATGTATATATATACACACACATTATAAATTATTACCAAAATCAAGTTAATTAACGCATCCATCACTTTACTTAGCTACCTTTCTTTGTGTGTGATAAGAACTCCCAGGATCCACTCTCCATGCAAATTTCACATTACAACACAGCATTATGAACTATCATCACCATGATGTACATTAGATCTCTAGAATGTATTCATCTTATAACTGAAAGTCTACCCTTTGACCAGTATCTCACCATTTTCCCACCTTCCGGTCTCAGGCAACTACCATTCTATTCTCTGTTTTCATGAGTTAGCCCTTTTTTAGATTCCATTTATAATTGAGATTGTACAGTATTTGCCTTTATCTACCTTTTTTTTCACTTAGCAAAATACTCCCCAGGTTTATCCATGCTGTTGCAAAAAGATCTTAAAAATTTTTATAGCTAAGTAATACTCCATTGTGTGTGTGTGTGTGTGTGTGTGTGTGTGTGCATAGAGAGATAGATAGATATAGATGATATAGTTATAGATACATCTCGTGTTTTCTTTTTCTGTTTATTAATCCATGTATGTTTGGGTTATTTCCATATCTTGGCTGTTGTGAATAAGGCTGCAATGAACATGGGAGTACAAATACTTCTTTAGGACACTGATTTCCTTCAGATATATGCCCAGAAGTGGGATTGTTGGCTCTATGCATACCTCAACTTAGCATTTACTACATTTTAAGGGCACTCTTGTCTTGCTTCAAATGTATTATCAAAGACAAGTGTCTCATCTACCTTAATTTTCTACCCAAGAATTTAACTTAGTACCTGTAGGTGGTCAGATAAATATTTATTCACTGAATTAAACAAAGAGGGTGTAGTCATACTGTAAATCAAGCAGATCAGAAATTGGTTTATGAAAGAGGAGATAAATTTGAAGGAGACAGGGATGAAGCAAGTTACGTTAGTGAAAAAGTCAACCACTACTAGGGGAATTATAAATGTGTGGTCAAAGAAGGTTAAAAAGTAAAATGAGAGATGGATTATTTTCTGATCATTGGTTGAGGGGATAAGGTGTTTGTCTAGAAACACTCCCAACATTTTCCATTGCAGCTACTCTTTTTAAGCACAGCTTTTTCGAGCATGAGAAAGGCATACAAGGGCATTTTAGGGGAACCTAAAAGTTTAGTCACCAGTGCCTAAAGTATGCTCCATTCACTGATGGATGAGTTTCTGACAAAACTAGGAATCAGTCAGTGCTCCTGAAGTGAGTCATGTCCAGTGTCTTTAAAGAGCTCAGAATCCAGGGTAGTTTAAGAAAAGGAATATACCTCCTGGGAGCTGCTGAAGATTTCTCCCTCTCGAGGTGCCTGTGACCTTTCAGAGACTGAATTGAGCATTTGAGAGTTACTTATGGTTGGCAAGATTGTTGTGCAACTGGTATATTCACCTCATCTGTTCTACTTTCTTGTGAAATGAGACAAAGTACAGACCACTTGCACTCATTTGACTCAAAGTAATTATTCATACTGAACAATGATGCCAAGTTGGGTTTTGCAGTGTTGAGCTCTTTACTCACTCCTGGTGAAATTCAAACTTGAATGTACAGTGGACTTTTTAATAATCCCAAATTCTCTCTGTATGTTTTGCCATAATGCACAAGAGCATTATTTATGTGAGGTCAGAGGAAAAGCCTATAACTCTGAGGAAAATGAAAGCCAGCTTCCCATACAATAATGCCTTACTGTTTATTCCATTATAATTTTTTTGGTGATGCATTTCTATATTGAGTTTCTATATGTTGAAGTTATCAAAAGTTAATAATATCTTTTCTAAAATAGTGCTTTAGTCATGCTACTATTTGCCACACTTCTCTGCTAGGAGCAATGTAGACAAAAATGAGAGTCATGCAGTTCAACACTAAATCATGCATAGCCAAACGTATACATGTGAAGATATTGATTTGGAAAATTACTTGGTTTCCTAATTTCGAATTCTTGTGCTTCTTCAGTCATATTTCACTCTAGGACACTTATATCAGACCTGTTTATTTTATGGGGTTTGAGTCATATATGGTTGCCAGTTTGCGACTGATCTTTGTCTTGAGATGACTAAGATTGTTGTCATCTTATGCATGTTCATGATGTAAATAGAAGAGCAGATCTTAAGATCAGCATTTTATATTGCAGAATCATTAAGTTAGCAGATGAATTTTTCTTTGACTTTCTGACCTTTTTTCTTCTTTTTTTTAAAGCACTTAAAAAATATTTATTTATTTATTTATTTATTTTTTTTTTTATTTTAGAGAGAGAGGGAAAGAGAGAGTGTGTGTGAGCAGGGGAGGGGCAAAGGGAGAGGGAGAGAGAGACTCTCAAGCGGACTCCCCACTGAGCGCAGAGCCTAACTTGTGGCTTAATCTAATGACCCAAAGATCATGACCTAAGCTGAAGCCAAGAGTTGGATGTTCAACCCACTGAGCCACCCAGGGATCCTTTTTTTTTTTTTTTTAATCTTTTGTTACTCTAATATAATGAACTAATACTATCTAATATCATCAGCGCCTCAAGGAACTCTCTAATGTCGAGAGAATACCACTAGATCAGGTAAATTTCTAGATTGAACACCAAGGGATTTAGGCTTTATTTCCATAAAACCTTAACTGTAGAAAGTTGGGAATTAGCTTTTATTGTTTTAACTCCAAAATGGGAATAATTCCTACTTACCTCTTAAGCAAAGATTTTGGTCTGGTCTGACATTAAGTTTTTCAATATGATTGAGTTCATTAGAAGAAATGTGTGATGTAGTAAGTGGGATGGTGATATGCTCAAATAAAAAAAATAAACTGCGTTATCTTAAAATGTCATGGCATAGGAAACTTAAAAATATTTTTTCATTAATGCCTTAATATTTGTATAGAATAAGACAACTTAAAATCTAGTTCTTATAAAAATAAAAGCATGTATTTATACAGAATGTATTATGATGTGTAAACAAATTGTCATACTTAATTACATCATGTGGATTTTTTTGAACACAAGATTTTTTAAAAATTTAGTTTCTTTTGGGCGCCTGGGTGGCTCAGTGGGTTAAGCCACTGCCTTCGGCTCAGGTCATGATCTCAGGGTCCTGGGATCGAGTCCCGCATCGGGCTCTCTGCTCAGCCAGGAGCCTGCTTCCCCCTTCTCTCTGCCTGCCTCTCTGCCTACTTGTGATCTCTGTCAAATAAGTAAATAAAATCTTAAAAAAAAAATTTAGTTTCTTTTGCATATATTAATAATATATAAAAACAAAAGCATACATTTTTTATATGTACAATAAATTTACAAATATACAATATGAATCTGAATATTATTGTAAATTTGGGTCATAGTATTCTTTAATAGGAATCTAATTTAATTTGATGTACCAATGTGGAGAAGTTTACTGTAGAAAACTAAATTTTCTAAGTTATCAAGGATATTAATAGGTACAACATATAAGAAGCACCATATTATGTCTTTTTTTTTTTTTTTAAAGATTTTATTTATTTATTTATTTGACAGATGGAGATCACAAGTAGGCAGAGAGGCAGGCAGAGAGAGAGGGGAAGCAGGCCCCTCACTGAGCAGAGAGCCCGATGCGGGACTTGATCCCAGGACCCTGAGATTATGACCTGAGCCGAAGGCAGAGGCTTTAACCCACTGAACCACCCAGGCGCCCCCATATTATGTCTTTTTAATTTGTTTTGATTAATGTTTTATTTTTAATTGTTATGGAAGTGCGAAAATTACTTTGTAAGAGAAGTCAGACTTAATGTTTTTTTTTTCCCCCCAGACTTAATGTTTCTTGTTTCTGCTATGTCTTGGTTAATATACATAGTAGTCCCTAAGGAGTAACATTTCTTCTATTTGGATTATAGGATAGACACTAATGGTGTATTAGCTAAGTGAGAAATAACTTTCAAAAATGTAAAGTCAATTCCTCATATTTTTTATCTTGATTCTAGACTAAATTTACATTTTCTTTCATTCTAAGTCACCAAGAGATGTCATGATCTGTTAATAAGCATGCTTGTTGAAAATGAGATACTGGGGCCACCTAGGTGGCTCAGTGGGTTAAACCTCTGCCTTCAGTTCAGGTCATGATCTCAGAGTTCTGGGATTAAGACCCGCATTGGGCTCTTTCCTCAGCAGGGAGCCTGCTTCCCCTTCTCTCTCTCTGCCTGCCCCTGCCTGCTTGTGATCTCTGTCTGTCAAATAAATAAAATATTAAAAAAAAAATGAGAGACTGGCCACTGAAGGAAAAGAATAAGAATTCAAATTAAATTTCAATTTGTTTATCAAGTAAAATTACCATAATTATGCTTTTATGTCCTTTTCAATATTAAAGATTCAAGGCAAGTGAAGAAATGATTAGAATAATATAAATAAATTCAGGTGTAAGACTCAGATGCATTATATCCAGAGCAATAAAGCACCTTGGTAGTATGACCAGTCTTTGGCAAATATGATGGTCTTTGGCCATGTTCAATATTTGGATAAAAACACAGGAAGCGAACTTGCTACCATGTGTATAACACAAAAATAAGAGGATAGCTTTGTGTCATACTATGTGTATGGCACAAAAATAAGAGGATTGTGGTTTTTGGCAGAATTATAAGGTAAAAATGGATGCTAGCTTATAGAAGACTGTTATTCATATGTGTGTGTGTTATATCACACTTCATCTCCCCCCACAAAAAAAAAAAAAAAAAAAAGAAAGAAAGAAGAAAAGGGAAAGAATTTAGGATAGTTTGTAATTAAAATAGAACATAATTTAAATAAGTAAATCAGGTTGAACTCTTTTATAAATGATCTTTCAAATAGTTTTATGGCATGATGGAAATAACATAGCTTCTATGCCAGGAGACCTAGCTCCAAGTATTCCTCTACCAATCCCCAACTTTTTAAGCAAGGGCAAATAAGGGCAAATTATCCCTGCTGGGCCTCAAGTCCTCTATTAATAAAAAATGAAAATGATAATACTTACCCTCTTATCTCAGAAAGCTAGTATAAGAATGGAATAAGAAGGACCTGTAAAATAAGGATCTGTATGTGTACGTGTGTGTGTGTGTGTGTGTGTGTATACACATGTACATGTGTGTATATATATACACATGTATATGTGTGTATATATATGTGTGTGTGTATGTGTGTGTGTGTGTGTGTGTGTGTGTGTGTATACATTTTATATATACATATCTGGGTGCTGGTATATTTATTTTATAAATGTTCCTTGCTCTTCTGCCAAGTGGAATAGATTTCCTTGTAAAGAAGTAGATTTTAGGGGCGCCTGGGTGGCTCAGTTGGTTAAGCGACTGCCTTCAGCTCAGGTCATGATCCTGGAGTCCCGGGATCGAGTCCCGCATCAGGCTCTCAGCTTCACGGGGAGTCTGCTTCTCCCTCTGATCTTCTCCTTGCTCATGCTCTCTCTCACTGTCTCTCTCTTCTTTCAAATAAATAAATAAAATGTTAAAAAAAAAAAGAAGTAGGTTTTAAGTCCTCTTCATATTTAAACAGAGGCCAGATAACCACAATTAAATGTTATTTAAAAAGGACTAAAACAGGGATACCTGGGTGGCCCAGATGGTTAAGCATCTGCTTTCAGCTCAGGTCATGATCCCAGTGTCCTGGGATCCAGCCCCACATCAGGCTCCCTGCTCAGTGGGGTGCCTGCTCTCCCTCTGCCTGCCACTCCCCCTGCTTGTGCCTGTGCTTTCTCTCTCTGACAAATAAATAAATAATTGTTAAAAAAAAAAAAAGAAAAGAAAAAGGAACCAAACCCCAAAAACCTTTATGTAGTAGAAGGTTGAAATGGATGATTTCTCATATATTACCATTAATATTCCCTCATTCTCTGACATCCTGTATTTCTACTCCTTATTTTGTAAGTGTTTATTTATTTATTTATTTTATTTTGCTGGCATGCATTGTAACTTTGCTTATGAAGAATTTCATTCAGAAATACATTCTCTAATCATTTTTCAGTGGGTTTTAATATTCATACCTCTACTACTTTCTTCCCACTGTGGAATTTACAAACATGTTAAGAGAGAGGGACTGTGTTTCATTAAAATGGAAGATCTTTTAGGCCTTTCATCTTTCTATGTAGATCAATATTAAGACAAATCTAGTCTTAGAAAGATACTTTTATATTCATGCAGCTTCATAGAGATAGGTAAGATTGATCTGCTCAAGTAGGGACCTCATTTCTTACACTGTTCAATATGGCTCGAATTGTTATTTTGTTTACTCCCCCCAATGAGTAAAGCATGATACTACCTCCCAGTTCATGCTTCCTGTTGGTTCTCTTTCTACTCTGAGGACTGACATATTCTAGGCCTTGAACCCTCCAGTCCTGGCTCCCTCTGAGCACTGACAGCACTAAGCATCCCCAGCTATTTAATACAAGAACTTTCTCGCTGCTGACTCCCTTAGTATCATCAGAGGTCATCTCCGGTAAGATGGGAGTGGAGCAGCAGTGTCCATGGGCTTTACCTGTGGGTAAATCTGCTATTCCTAAGTTGCTTTATTTGTATCACTCCCTTACTTTTTGTATTACCTACCTTTCCCAGAAATAATGAAGCAAAATAACTTGAATGTCTGATTTGCTTTGCTTACAATTCAGATAACCTCTGCTGCCACTAAATATGAGGTCAAATAATGGCATCCATCAATAAATCTAGGCAAATCATATTTCCCAATCTTGCTGAGCCTGTCTCTTTCACTAACTTCAGCATTTTTGCTCAATTTTTATGTGCATGTTACCTTATTTTATTTCTTTTTGTAATATGACTTTAATTTATCTGAAAGTCCAAACTTAAAATCTGTAAACAGCGATTATCAGAGTATTTAACCAGTCTCCTTTCTGTTGAGTTGACAGGTTCTTAGCCAATTACCTCATCACTGCTTTAGCCGTATTCATACTGAGAGAATCGTTGATGCACAGCTTTGTTTGTAGAACTGGGGTGGGATTTTGGGTAATAGTTTTGAAAGAGCTCAGAAAGTTCGAGCAAACCAAAGTGAGGATTTGAAGGGAGAAATGAAAAGACAGAGACAGGTTAGGGCGAAGCCGATTAGGAAAGGACCAGATGTCAGGATGTCAGTAAAACACACATAGCCTCATTCCAAAGTGGCTTATCTGTGTGTAAAGCTGAAAATATTCCCACGAATGTCTTTTTCCAAATGGAAAATTGGTGGATGCTAAAATAAAAATAGAACTTGTTAAAAGATAATGATAAGGAATCCTAAGAATTATCTAACAAAGTCCTGAATATGTCAGAGTTAATTCCTTGTGGATAATGGCTCAGTTTCATTCAATATTAGTCCCAACAGAAAAGGGTTAGGCAATCAGTTCCCAAGCCCTAGTCTCTTTGGCAACTACAGAATTCGTGAAGAGTTTCCAAACTTCCATATGAAACTTAAGCATTATCTGTGGACATTATATATCTCACTGGTAAATAAATTATTGTTTTTCAAACCTGGAGGAGGTAAGGATAGCTTCAATTAAAATATTGGTTGGAAATGGAAATGAGAAGGCTGACAGAATGATAGAGACAGAGGGAAAGTCCTAAGTAAATAAGGTAAAGTATTACTGGAAATACAGATACAGAAAGGCCAGGAATAAATATGAAAGGATATGTGGAATTAAACAGATTTTCAAACTAAGATTAATTTTGTTGGTTAAATTGAGTTTGAGGGGCTGTTAGATATTCAGGTAAAGTTGCCCATTGACAAGTGAATCTGAGAACTCTGGCGTTCAGAAAAAGAACTGCATGACTTAGGATCATGGAATATTTCCCTATTAGGGGATCGTTTTATCTATAGTTTAGATGAAATTGCTAAGGAAAGAATGTAACAGGGGTAGTTAGTATGCACAGCCCTGTGCTGGACATTCCACGGGGATTAAATAAATATCCAACAGAAGTAGATTTAAAATGGAGTTTAAGCTTTGGGGCTCTTTACTTGCATGGACCAGCTATTCTGAAGTTTTGTCTCTAATTTGTCATTTTGCATTTTTTAGAAGAAAGGCTCCACACTGTATTAATTTCAGGATCCACAGAAATCTGGATCCATACTTGTTCTAGTTCCTCAGGAACTTCTACAAATGAAAAATTAAGTGACAGTGAAAGCAATATATTCCTAACGATGGTTCAGATGGCTTTTCAAAAACTGCTGTGGGCTGATGTGTTCCTCTGGACATTTTTAATGAAAGAGCTGAGTCTTAAGCATTGTGGTGAAACTTGAACGGGGATAGAGAGGACAAGTAGAAAGCCAGGCATTTCAGTAAAGAAGTGAGGATATAATACATAGAGTGACCCAATCTCAGGTTGTGTATTACCAGAAAAACACCAGGAGATCTTTGTCTCAAACTTCCTGGCACACCTCTTCACCTTGGGCAGATTAGTAATTATAATTATATCCCACCATATTGTAGACTACTTTGGCTCATCGTTCTTTACTATGAAATACAACCTCACTCTGCTGTTGACAGCTCTGTGTTGCTTCAAAGTAAGGAAATATGGTGATGACGGCTCCAGGGTTCAGGACAACGAGAGAGACACAGGGCAGTCACAGAAGATATATAGTCCCATTTCAGATTTGATTTCCCAATTGTGCCACAGTGCTATTATAATTTTTATTATTGATATTATTTTTTTAAATTTTTCTTTATACTTAATAATTTTAATGAGCCATCATGGAGTAATAGAACTCCTTTATTCCCACTGCTATCTCTCTATTCCAAACCCTTATCAGTGCATGGCTGACTTCAGTCTTTCCATATATTGAATACTTGCTTCATGCCAGGCACTGGACCAAGTACTGGCAATGAGCAGTGAGTAATACGGAGATTATAGTCTAAACTTCTAGATTTTCACCACTGTTTAGATTCTTCTGCAAACACAGCTTTTCATCAGTTCCTTTCCTTGCTTAATAAACTGTAATTGGCCTCCAGTCTCTGTCCCATCAGCCTCAATTTCTAAGATCAGGTCTTAGTATGTCTCTTTATAATATCCATCCTCCCTTTTTGTCAGGAATGTTTCCTGATATCCTCTGCCCACATTTCCTTTTTAAAAATATTAATGTTTTAGCTTCCTTCAGAATTTTTATGTCTTATTTTTCCTCCTCCACTTACCTGCATTCTCTTCACCTTAATTCTTTCATCCTGTAAGAAACCATTGATTATTCCATCCTCAATTTATTTTTTTAAGATTTTATTTATTTATTTGAGAAAGAGAGAGAGCATGAGTGGTGTGGGGGAGGGGCAGAGAGAGAAGGAGAAGCAGATTTCCCCCTCCCACCCCCCAAGCAGGGAGCCCAATGCAATACAGGGCTCCATCCCAGGATCCTGGCATCATGACCTGAGCTGAAGGCAGCTGCTTAACCAACGGAGCCACCCAGGTGCCCCAATTATATCATTCTCAATTTATTATTTTTCCTTACTTATTTGTTTGCTTATTTATTTATTTCCTTTTTTCTTTTTGGACTTGTAAGCAATGCCAAACAATTTAGTGCCTAAGTGTTTGCTAATGGTTTCATACATTTTAGCTTTGTGTCCTCAACTAGGATGCAAACTCCTGAAATTACAGAATCAAGGGAAGTTGGAGACTACAAAATACCTTGGTCTGAGTAACCTCTCCAGCAATACTTGTATTGTTATACTACTCAAGTGTATTATATTATCTGCATTTTATTTATTTATTTTTTAAAGATTTTATTTTTTTATTTGACAGAGAGAGATCACAAGTAGGCAGAGAGGCAGGCAGAGAGAGAGGGGGAAACAGGCTCCCCGCTGAGCGGAGAGCCCAATGCTGGGCTTGATCCCAGGACCCTGGGATCATGACCCAAGCCGAAGGCAGAGGCCTAACCCACTCAGCCACCCAGGTGCCCCCTATTATCTGCATTTTAAAGAGGAAGAAAAAAACTAGGGAAAATAGTTATCAGCAGTTCCTAGTCTATATCACTACCGTTTCCATGAAACCTTCTTTTCTCTGCCCGATGTATTCCCTAGAACAAAGCTGGACAAATGACAGGGACTCAGTAATTTCTTTTAATGACAGGCATAGAGTGATGTGTGTTGGTTGCTATATTCTATTCTATGGATCATATACAGCCAGAGGTATGGAGTGAAAATAGGATGTTTGTTTTCCCTTTGTCAGAATTAAATATGGGGTGACAAAATCTTTAGGGGTAGTGAAAATACCAAAGGTGAACAATTCTTTTGAAATGATTTTCATGATGATTTTGTGTGATAATCATATTCCCAGAGTGGATGACTTGGCAAAAGTTTTATAACTTAGACATCTAGTATTGCCACCAGGTCTAAATGCCCAGCCCCCTCACAGAAGGCAATGCATTTGGCTTGGCAAACTCCACTCTTTTTTTTTTTTTTTTCATTAGTGAAGTTGGCCTCTTGGGGATGGCATTTTTAAGAGTAATGCAAATACTCCCTTTCCTATCAATAAAGCTGTGATTTACAGTATTTAATCCAGTTGAAGGGCAAAAAAAAAAAATGGAATTTTGCATACAGGAGAAATGAAATTATAATAAAATGGCACACTCCCCAAAGTTTTCTTAATATGTAGAGTATTAACCTGGCACCCAGCCTTATTTGCTGCTTATAGAGCTCCATCAATCAGAAGAATGGAAAGCCTGGCTTTCCAAGACTCTTAATAAAACATTTGACTTACTAGTTTCTGTAGATTTTATTGAGTAAATAACATGTTATTTAATCCACAATATCTCCTCTATCATCTTTTGTAAGACTGAGTCTTGGTGTAAAAACCTAGAGATACTCCTTATAAGTTCTGCCCTATAGTTATCTGAGTTCTACCTTTTATCCACATACCGCTATACTCTGTATCATCCTATGACCCTCACTTGATTATAAAACATTTAGCTTTCATTAATAAGAGCTTTCTCTGATTTCCACACCACCTCGCCCAACAATTCTCCCTTGGAGAAGGCAGGACTATGGAAAATTAGGAGTGTTTTGTCACTAGCTTAGAAATGCTGGAAAGAAATTTAAATCTCTCCCCAATGAACTATAAACTGCTCTCTCTCGCCTGATCAGCCTCAAAACTTGAGTGTGATTTAATGTTTATTCAGCACCAACAATATACAGGCACTTCAAAAAAGCATTCTGTTTATCTAGCACTCTAAAGTTCTAAAGACATGTCACATACTTTGCCTAATTAGTACTCAGGCCCTAGTGAAGAAGGAAAGGAAGATACGCACATTATCCTACCACATACACTGGAAATAAAGCTCAGATTTTTTAGCAAGATAATTGAAGTCAGTGGCTGTAGGATGTGAATGGAACACAGCTCCCTGGATCATTTTGAACTAACCAATAAATTACATTACTTATTTTCTCCACTTTCCCTTTTTAAATCCCCTAGTTACACCACCTGTTTTAGAATCAAGTTCATTCTTGTCTTAAATTTGTAAGAAAACAGATTTTTTTTTTTTTGCTATATCCTTCTCCCCTTTGTGCAGTATTATCAGTCCACTCCCTTTTCCCTTTCTTCTTTCACTTATGATTGCATTTAGACTCATTATTGTAAGAGACATCACCAGAGGGATAGATGGTGAAGACATTAAGATGTTCTCTCTTTCTCTCTCCCTCTCTCTCTTCTTGTTCCTGGTGCTGTGTTCAGTGCAGGCTCTCTGTTCTCATTGAGGCTGCAGTTTCTTTGCTGAATCACTGCTTTGTATTCAGCCAGGGACCATGGAGTATTCCCAGTGTATTTATTTTCTGTTCCTGAGCTGAATGCTGGGTGCTTCTTTGTCCTGATGCCTTCTGCAAAGGAGTTTAGGAGGTGGGGGATGGAGAGGAAAAAAGGAGGAGGAGGGGTAAGAATGCCAATAAAGCTTTCTCTATCCCCCAGAGGAATGTGTGCAAACGTCTTTAACATTGCTTCACTCAATGTTCTCCTCTCTGCTGCCCTTGCTCTTAATTGGATCTAGACCCTGGAGAAAATCACTTTGTTAATGGGATGGTTAAAGAAAAAGAGAGGTGGAAGTTGGCTGTGCTCAGTTCTGGCAACTTGTCCTCTCTGGGAATAAAAGTCTCAGATGCCTAATCTGGGGAAGGGGTGCTATTTTCTTGATCATGAGGAAATACCATTTCCCTTCTGTTGCATTTTTTTCCCCTCTCAAAATGGATTATTTTCTGGGTCTCCTAAAAATACATAAAACTAATTTGCTTAGAAAATATGAGTCATCCATTCCTACAGCCATTTTGTACTTATCCATTTATTTATTTATTCATATATTTGACAAATGGCTGCTAAACATGTTTTTGTGCCAGCTACTGTTCTGAGAATAAAATGGTAAATGAGAGAAATAAAGTACCTGCCCTCTTGGGGCTTATATTCCAATTGAGAAAGAAAATAAACAAGTATTCTAATGCATACATAATAATTATAGCTTGTGATAGTGAAACACTTGGAAATCAAAATAATCTACTAATAGAAATTATGAAGGAGATAATTTATTTTTTTATTTTTTAAATTTTTTTATTAACATACAATGTATTATTTGCTTCAGGGGTACAGGTCAGTGAATCATCAGTCTTACGCATTTCACAGCACTCACCATAGCACATACCCTCCCCAAGTTCCATAACCCAGCCACCCTATCTCTCCCCTCCCACCCGCAAGCAACCTTCAGTTTGTTTCCTGAGATTAAGAGTCTCCCTTTTGTTTTGTCTCCCTCCCTGGTCCCATCTTGTTTCATTTTTTTCCCCTTCTTACCCCTCACGACCTCCTGCTCTACCTCTCAAATTCCTCATATCAGAGAGATCATGTGATAATTGTCTTTAAGGGGGTACTTTGGATAAAGGTTTCAGATATAGCCCCTCTGAAGAGGTGATACTGAAGCTGAGATGTAACAGCATTTACATAAGCTTATCAGCACCATTTATTTGTTTTTCGCAGTCTTAACGAGGTGTAACTTAACATATCATAAACTTTACCAATGTAAAATGTTCAGTTCAATGATTATTAGTAAATATATAGAGAAGTGCAACTATGACTATAATCCAGTTTTAGAAGATTTTCATAATCCCCAAACGATTCCTTAAGCCTATTTTAGTCAACCCCATTCTTGCCCCAGACACTGGTCACTCACCAATCTGTCTCTGTATATTTGCTTCTCCTGAACATTTTATATAAATGTAATTATACAATATACGTGGTCTTTTACATCTGTGTTCTTTCACTTAGCATAATGTTTTTGAAGGTTCATCCATACTGTAGCATGCAGCATAGTTTGTTTGTTTTTGTTTTCTTTTTTCTTTTTGAGAGAGAGAGAGAGACTGAGGACAGAGAGACAGAAAGGGGTGGAGGAGGGGCAGAGGAAGAGAGAATCTTAAGCAGGCTCCACATTGGGCTTAACACATAATATGGGTCTCTGCCCCACAGCCCTGAGATCAAGACCTAAGTCAAAATCAAGGGGCACCTGGGTGGCTCAGTGGGTTAAAGCCTCTGCCTTCAGCTCAGGTCATGATCTCGGGGTTCTGGGATCAAGCCCCTCATCGGGCTCTCTGCTGGGCAGGGAGCCTGTGTCCCCCTCTCCGTCTCAGCCTGCCTCTCTGACTACTTATGATCTCTGTCTGTCAAATAAATAAATAAAAATTTTAAAAAAAGACCTAAGTCAAAATCCAGAGTCAGATGCTTAACCAACTGAGCCACCCAGAAGCCCCATGTTTTTTTTTCCTTTTTTAATGACAGAATAGTATTCCATTATATGGATATGCCATATTATATTTATTCATTCACCAGTTGGTGGACATTTTGGTGCTATTATGGACAATGTCACTATGAACACCTGTCATAGTATATATTTTCATTTATTTTCTGTGGATACCTAAGATTGCAATTGCTAGATTGTATGGCAAATTTATATTTAACTTTTAAGAAGTCACCACATTGTTTTCCAGTGTACCTATACCATTTACATTCTCATCAGCAATGTATGACAATTTTGCTTCTCCACATCCTTGCCAACTTTAAGTAATATTTTCCTTTTTGTATAGCAGTTGGAGTGAATGTGCGTATTAATATTTTACTGTGTTTTTAATTTGCACTTACCTAATATGTAATGCTGAATATCTTTTCCAATGCCTGTTAGTCACTTGCATACCTTTTTTGATCATATGTTATTCATACATTTTGCCTATTTTTAGTTGGTGTGTTCATCTTATTGAATTGCAAGTTTTTTTAATTTATTCTGCATCTAATTCCTTTATCAGATATATAAATTTATAAATATTTTCTTAGAGTCAGTGGCTCATCTTTTCATTTTATTTTGAAGTACAAAAGTTTTTAATTTTGATGAAGCCAATTTATCAAGTTTTTCTCTCATGATTTGTGCTTTTTCTATCAGAACTAAGAACTTATTGCTTAGCCCAAAGTTACAAAGATTGATCTAAATATTTTTTCTAAAATTTTTATAGCTTTAGCTCTTATGCTTGGGTCTCTGGTTCATTTTCATTCCTTTCTGTGTATGGTGTGAGGTAGATTCTAAATTCACTTTTTTCAATCTGCATATCCAATTGGTTCAGAATCGTTTGCTAAAAAGACTATCCTATCCTTATAGATTTGATTTGGCAACTTTGCGAATATATTTATTTTTAAATTACTCTATTTCAGAAGAGAATAGTGGCCCATGAAGCAGATTTTGTCCGTAGATCAGTCATTGCCATAGGATGCTTGAACAGTATAGTATTCCCTTTCTGTTACTGCCTAGTTTTCTAAAAAATATACAAGAAGCAGTCCTTATGCTAAGTACCTACTTTTTTTTTTTTTTTTTGCTTTCAAAAGTTTTTGATGTCTTTTAAAGAGCAATGTCTTAAAGAGCAAAATGAAGCAGTTGGAATTTTTATGTCAAAAGAAGCTGACTATGAAAGTCATTTTAATGAAAGACACTATGATAAATATATGACTGGTTGTTTAGTTGTGTATCCAGAATGTTGGCTATAAGTTCCTAAGTGGCCAGTACAGGTAGAAAAATACCAAGTATTATATCCATCATTATGTTAAACAATAATCAAGTTACCCTACCTTTCCTGGTCCACAGTGTCTATTTTTGGCTTTATGTTGTTTGTCTACACCCTGTTAATTTACACACTTCTGTTTTTACCAATCTGCCTTGCTCCTGTTGATGCCTGTTTTGCATTGTTTAAAGATAACTCTTCTATCCCGAAATAATTGTCTTTGAAATCTTGCTTGTCCTCACACTCTAAATTTTGCCCCATCTTGCCCCACTTTACTCCTCTTCTGTTTTTTTTTCTAGGACCATTGTCTTGACTTAAACTCCAGCACACCAATTTTCTAGGAAACAAGTTGAAATTATTCTAAAACCAGTATTACTTAAAATCTTGTTAACCTACTCGCCAAACTTTCCAGAAACAAAGGAAATGATCTAATTACTATAAATCCCAAATACAAGCACTAAATGATTTGTTGAATAAGAATTCAGGGAATTTAAAAGGAGAGAAATCACTCACAATGGGCATGGTCAAGGAAAGCTTTGAAGATATATGGGAAATGAAGATCCTTAAAGGATGTTAAGATTAAGTTCGAACTGATGTGGGAAGAATAGAAAAGTAGGCAACTCCAGAGAGTATAGTTTCATTTGTTTATTCATACATCCATTCATTCATTATCAGGTATGATCCTAGAGAAAAAGAAAGCATTGGATGCTTTTGGAGAATATTATGAGTCATTTACACAGAGTGGGAGAGAAAGAAAAACACATCTGGAAAGATGATGTCAACATTGAATATTTAACATTCAAGTAAGAATTAATCCATAATGGTTAGATGGAAGAAGAACATATGTTTCCAGATGAGAAAATAACATGCGCAAAGGTAGAGACACTTAAAGGTGTATGGAGAATTCAGAGACACGAGAGTGGGTTGGTATGGTTGAAGCATAGTATGCACGTGAGCATGAGCAATTGAGGTACAACTGGGGAAGCTCAAGGTTATTTTAGGAAAATAGTCAATCTTTACTGGGCAAATACGAAGATTGCAAAGAGAATCGAAGTAGATATATCTGGAAATGTAGAATGGGTCAGTTATAAGTAACCTTAAAAACCAGGTTTAGGAGAGTGAACTTATTTTTTGTTTTTGTTTTTGTTTTTGTTTTAATTTATGTATTATTTTTCAGGCAAGGAGACATGATTTGGTAACTCACATTGCTATAGTCTGGCCTATGAGATAGCCTGAAGGTGAGAGAAAGCTAGAAACAGGAGCATCATCTAGAAGCTTACTGCAATATCATGTGTTTGATGTTGAAGAGATAAGCTACAGTGTTGAGAAGGAACTGAAAAAAATAAAAGATATGAAGAAATATATTGAAAAAATGATCAACAAGCATTTGTGGACTTATATGTCAAGGATGAGTGAGGAGTCAAAGATGTCACTGAAGTTCTAAGCTTGCAAATAATAAAAAATTAAGGAAAGGGAGAATTTTTGGTGAGGAAAAATGATGAATTGAGTTTTTAGATCTGCTGATTTTTGAGATGGCATTAAAATATCTGAAACTTTTCTCTAGCCAATTAAGATAAATGACTAAATCTCATGAGTAACATCAGTGCTGAAGATTGGATTGTGAAGTTTTACAGAATAGTGGAAAAAAAAAAAGAGTAGTAGTTTAAAATAAACATAAATGGCATAAAAATTCATCTACTGTGGTTGTCACATGGAAAATGACCATGTGAAAGTCCAGGTACCAGTGAGAAGGGGCGAAAAAGAATAAGTGCATATGAATGAAACAAATGCCCTAAAGCTGATACAACTTTTAAAGATTGCATCAGTGATATATCAAGGGAGTTTAGGTTATTAAAGTAACTGTGATTAGACTCAACCCTGTCACTTCTGTCTTTCTAGGGGACAATTTTTTCCCTCTGCAATGTACAGAAGTGCCATGGACCCTTGCTGTGACCTCTCCAACAGGAAATCCATGAGGTCCACAGGACTTGGGTCCTGGTACTTAGAGACAACAAGCAAAACTTTTTTCCCCCCTTTTTCTTTCCTTCCTTCCCCCTTTCATTTTTTTTCTTTTTAACTAATGGAATCTCAAAGAAATACAAAAGAGTTGTGTTGACCTCTTGTTATCATTTATCATAATCAGGACTGACAAATAAAACAGCGTCTCATTCCCTTAAAGCAACAGGGAACTAAGCCAGTTGATTAAACAACACACACACACACACACACACACACACACACACACACACCCCTTATAAAAAAACAAAACCAGAAAGACCAGGACATAAGCCAAACTCTCTTTCCCTTGTTTTCTCATCCCCTTGTCCTATTTCTGATTTGTTTTCCTGTCAGCATTTTCTCCACAGATCGATTCCTCTTCAGCTAGTCCCAGTGATTTTTATTTTTATTTTTTATTTTTTTTTTTTTTTAAAGATTTTATTTATTTATTTGACAGACAGAGATCACCAGTAGGCAGAGAGGCAGGCAGAGAGAGAGAGGAGGAAGCAGGCTCCCTGCAGAGCAGAGAACCCGATGTGGGGCTCGATCCCAGGACCCTGGGATCATGACCTGAGCCGAAGGCAGAGGCTTTAACCCACTGAGCCACCCAGGCACCCCGTCCCAGTGATTTTTAATCAAAGAGAGAAGCTTACTCTTTGCAGGTGAAGAGATAATCAAATTGAATATTACACAGCCCCTGAAGTGCAGGCAGCTGATAACAAGAGCCAAACTCAATATCCTGACAGATGTTGTCTTGGATTGATTAATCTCTGCTCTCACTCCAGTATAGCCATCCTCCAGCATGGACAGCACAGCCCCTTGGCCCCATCCCAAATGGGTTTTCACGTGGCTGGGGCTGGCTCAGAGAAACAACCCTGTTAAGAGTGCAACAGAATCCCTTCCTTTTGAGGAGGAGGAAATTAAACCCTAGCATGCCTACCTATTTTGAAATCCATTGTAGTGGAAGGCCAAATTCTGGGCTTAATGGTGCTCACAATAAATGAATAAAGATCTCTCTCCTTTGAGTTTTCACTTGAGCCAAAAAAAAAAAAAAAAAAAAGAAGAAGAAGAAAGAAAGAGAAAAAGTTGTTGCCTCTTGAACTTTAAGAATTGAGAGATGCATATTTTTGTGGTGGAAAAAAAGTAGGAGATTAGAACAAATAAGAGTAAAATAAGAGTAAAAGTGAAAGTAGAAAAGAAAATAATTATGCGCCTACTTCCAAATGTGAGAGAGGAAAAAAAAGAGATTTATTCATTCTCTCATTTCTGTTCTTGCCTTATCCTTCCCTTCCTTTGCCCTTTCCCTCCCTGCCATTGCCTTTCTTTTCTGCCTGTCTTTTCTTCCTTTTTTCTAATCTCCTTCTTTGATTCTGTTCAACAATATGTATTATTAAGATACTCTCTAAATACTGAGAGTACAAAGAGGACCAAAAAAAAAAAAAAAAAAAAAAGAATTCTGTGTCATCATGGACATGCTGTCAACTTAGCAGAGGAGCCAGGAAGCAGATAAGTCATAAGACAGCAATGTAAGAAGCCCATAACAGAGCACCATGTGCTCTGGGAACAAGAGAAAAATTGAGGGAGACTTCATGTAAGAGAGCAGATTTGTCCTGGGTCTTAAAAGGTGCCTAGGTATTCACCAAAAGGGTAAGGAGAAGTAAGCATGTGCAGAAAGAACATGGTGTATTTTAGGTAGTGTGTCAGCTGTATACCAGCCCCCTAAATAGCAGTCTCAAAGTAAGCATGTATTCCACCTTGAAAACTGCAGCAGATTTACCACCACCTACCTTGATACAATCATTTAACTTCATTGTTTTCTTATCCCCATTTTGCCTCTATACCTCATTCTTATTCCGAATGGAGGATCTCAAACTTGTGAACTAGTGTTTAGTTCCTCCAGCTCTAATTCTGGTGCTCCCTTATTTAGCAGTTACATGTCAATACAACTATAAGTTTAAAAAAATGCCCCTTTTCCAGAGCTGGTATAAAACACATGTTGGCACCTACTAGGGCGGGTTCTGCATGGTTTGGAGAGTGAGGAGTTAGGTGGCTTGAAAATGGAGAAAGTCATGAGAGTAGCCCAGGATGGATCTTGAGAAGGAGATGAGCTAAGAATATGTTTGGGCTTGGAGTAGAAAATGCTATAAGTAGACACAATAAATAGAAAAAGTAAGAGTACGAATTCCTTGAGACTTGTCCTGTCCAGCTTTGTTGTCCCAGCACTGGCACAGTTGCTGTCATAAAGAAGTGCTCAATTAGTGAATCATTCATTTCAATAATGCTGACTGAAGACAAATGGCCCAGAACCATTTCCCACTCTACCTTGGTTTTATAGAATAAAGTAATGTTTTAATCTGTGGAAATAAAACCCATGTGAATGATAACTCCACTTCTTTGAATTTATGTATGATTTCTATGCTTAGAATTATAAGAATATACAGTGAAGGCTTTCTGAATGTCATCACTTTAAGGAAAGTGTTTGAATTGGAACAAACATTTTACTTTAAAATTTATAAAATTTACAGAATACATTTGCCCCAGCCCTGTTCCTTTCATTCCCATCCCCCATTAGACCACCTGTCTTTCCCGTTCTGGCTGCTTCTGGCTCCATCCTTTGCCCAAAGCCCTGTTGACACATTACAGAGCTTTCATTTGCATTCTCTGCAAGGGCCTATGTTAATTTGACATCAGCGGCATTACAATGCACATGAAGGGTAAAGCATTATTATTATTTATTATGATGCTTTGAGTTTACACTTTACCTGTGGGAAGTTTCAAATGCCTGCATCATTCTAGTCTGCAGTAATCATTTATACATATAATTTGAGGGCATGTCAGCTCTCTCTCCAAGAGAAGAAAATGAAGACAATCTGGGTAACTCATCCTTCCACAGTTCCAGGAAATAATCCCCTACCCTAATCATTCTGTTGTGCATATTGAAAAGTACCAAGGAACCTGTTTCTTGGTCTGAAGCTCATTGACCTATCTATATTTATTGTAGCAGATTTAACTTGGTCCTCTGACCTTTGTCAGGTTGGGCTTTTGTACCTATAGCCCATCTTCAGCAATATTGTGAAGTAGGAAACATTTGTCTTTATTTTGTCAAGTAACTATTTTTAGACACATCTCTCTATAAACCCTTATTCCTATAATTTATTACCTCACTATAATATATATTATATATATATATATATATATATTAATAATAACAACTGTCAAATCAATATAAATCTAGCCTTAGGAGAGACTTTAATTGCAAAGCAAAATGATCACAATACGGAGAGCACCGTGATGTCAGAATTCTTCAAGTTTCTCAAAAATCAAACAGAAAAAAAAAGTGTTATTTGATAGGGTAAAGGAGAGGTAAGCAGAGATAAGCAGAATCTTTGGAGGGGAAGTTAGACAAACAAGGGGAAATGACCATTGGGGTATGGTAGGGAAGTATTTCTTTGTGGTCGGTTGATTCCGAGGAGAAACTAATAAGGGGGCACAATTCACTTTCTAGTGAATTTTCTCAAGCTTGGTGGTAAGCAGAGTTCAGGGGACTGTAAGAAAGACAGAAGCTTGACTAAAGTTTGGTCAGAAAAAGACAAAGCAAAGGTTAAAAATTGTTCATTGTGAACTGTGAAAACTTGATCACTGCTAGATTTTTGTGGAAATTAAATGGCAGTGTGTATGCAAAGAGTTGAGCATGGTGATTGCAGCAGACCACAGAGTAGAACTCAAGGAACTCATTGAAGTTCTATGAGCCAGTAAAGATAGGATCCAACAAAAGTAGTGTGATTCCTCCCAGACTCTTCAAGGCACACAAAGAGTCTACTTAGGCTTTCTTATGAATTAGGTGTTTTTTCGCTGAAATCTAATTCCCACTGAGATGAGAAGGACCCAAGGTTGGATGATTGCTCTGTTTGCTCTAAACTATTGCGATGTAGGTTTGTTTAGGTCAGGCATACGTGTCAGATGAATGAATGAGTAAATGAATGAATTAACTATACTGAAGGCACAAGGCAGTCAACATTGTGATATGCTGAAAAAATTGTGCGGTAAACCATAGGATGAATGTATTATTGAAATCCACTGTATTGTAGGATAGAGCATTTTGAGTACCTGCTACTAAAGGAATGGGGGATATTTTAGGGAAAAATAAAGATTCTAGTGCCTTTTTTTCTGTAGTGAATACTTCTGTCATTTCTGCTTCCACAGTGCCCATTGAACAGTGATAATAGTCTCTAGATCAGCTCTAAAATTCACCCTCCAAAAATATAAATTCCCCAAAATGAAAATTAGTATGATCTGGCAGCATGCAAGGCCACTTTAAAATGAAGCTGGGGAGTAATATCACCAAGACAGGCATATAGGTTGTTAGTGACTTTACTTCTAGTCGTAAGAGGAATTAACAACTATTTAAGGAATGTGATACCTTAAGAGAATCCTAGAACAAGTGTGAGGCTGAAGAGTGAGGCTGAAGCACCCTTCTTCCCACCAGCACTACAGAGACCAAGACAGAATGCATTAGAAGAATAAGAGAAGAGGCTACATGTTGTCTGCATTGCCCTTTCCCCACACCAGCATAGCACCAGGCAGAGAGGTCTTCTCCTAGCCGCTGGTTCTTCCATTGGGAAAAGAGAATCCAGAAGGCACAGCCAGCAAACCCCCCAGCATGGTGGGTCATTTTGTAGGAGCCACTAATATGACTTCATACCATAGGGATTACAATGGAATCTGTGGGTCTCAACCACTGGGAATCTGACTGGGATGAAGAAGTGGAAGGACTTGCAACAACTAGCACACAGATCTTGGCAAATCAAGTTCATACCAGCAGTGCCCAAGTGTTAATCCCCATCAGCAGCTTTGTTCATCTATGGAACCAAGGAAAGGTCTTATTTTGACCAGAGAACTCAATGGGGCGCAGCTCTGCCTGATTTTATGGGCCCTTTTTGAACCTTTTTGCCCTTGCCCTAGCAAGGAACTGAACCACAACCTCACCTATAGTTGAGAGTGTCTTCTGGCCCCATTGGACCTGCAGGGCTAGGGAAAATTCCTTGAAGCAATGTGGCCAGTGGCACTTGAACCAAGAGGTAGACATAGAGAGATTATCACAACCACAGTGTTGCAGGATTTCTTTTCCTTTAGTACCCACAGTTCTTGGTCACACAGCTTCAAACAACGAAGATTTAGAACAGAAGAAAAGTGGTGGGCAGCAAAGCAAAGTTTATTGAATAATAGTACAAAGCTCTTGTAGACGGAGGACCCAAGAGGGTTGCCATTAGAGTTTCAGAGTCTAGGGGTTTTTATGAGAATGTTAGTGTGTTGTTTTAGTCTGATTGCCCCTCCACCTGTCACCCAATCAGATTTTTGTCCATGTGCTTATCTACCTATCAGGTAGTTATTCACCTGGGAAAGGGTGAAGGTCTCCTTCCAGGATGGTGTAAAATAACAGCATAGGGTCTTTTTCCTTTTAAGGGTAGTTTCCTCTTTGGTTGGGGGCGCCTTGCCCCAGCCTGCCTTTCTTCCAACTATCCTCCATTAATAGCAAAGCCAGTACAGGGTATGGAGATTTACTGTGTTACACACAGGCTGGGAGGATTAAATCATAGCCAGGATTGAGAATCCTGGCCTACCAGCCAGAGAGCCTATTCAGGGAACTGGGATTAGCCTGAAGTGGGCCCTCTCACTTCTTCCCAGGCAAGGGAGCTGAGGCAACCCTGCCCACTGTGTAGAGTATTTTCTGGCCCCACCTGGCCAGAAGGGCTATAGAGAATTTTTAGAAGCTGTGTGGTTCACCAGTTCTTAAGCTGAGAGACAGGCAGGCGGAGCTGATAGTTTACAGAACAAACCCAGTGGTCCTGTTCAATTAGGGCACTTTGGTTGAGGGTCAGCTTGAGTTAGCACAACAAACAAAGAGCTTTACTGACTTTAAAGCTGCTTCTCTCAATGCATCTGAGTAGGGAATCCAATTGATAGCACCACTAATTGTTGAATACAACTTTCAACCTGTTGGACCAGGGCACATGCGAAGCTGCCTCATCCATTCAACAGCCCTGTGTACAGTGGCACTTGGACAGAAAACATAACCTGTGGCTTCCGCAATCTGGAGAGCAAAACCAATGGCCTCACCTGACCGGGGAATTCAGCATACACTCTCGTCTGATTTGGGTCCCCAAACAATGAAATGTATGGGCTCTGGGCCCCATCCTGATGCCCTGCCAGCCTCACCTACTACTGAATATAGTACCCAGTCCCTACCATTTAGTAAGTCTGACTGGAGAATCCAGGTAATGGTGGAGCCAATACTATAGCCTCACTTGGGTAGAGAAGTAAACCAGCATCCTTTTCAACTGTTCTCAGGCAGTGGCACATCCACCCGTTTCTCTCTTCAGAGCTTGAACAATTGCCTCACCCAAAAATACATCATACCTGCCCAAGGACATGGCCAGCAGACACACCCAGAAACCCAAACTAAGATGTTTGATGTAGAATTGTCTCTGCTAAAA
Source organism: Enhydra lutris kenyoni (assembly GCF_002288905.1). Lineage (NCBI taxonomy): Eukaryota > Metazoa > Chordata > Mammalia > Carnivora > Mustelidae > Enhydra > Enhydra lutris. The sequence goes on from NW_019154086.1 coordinate 51,724,866, forward strand.
CAAACCTGTCAAGTCTGGAAGAAGAGCCCAATTACTCAATGCAGAAGAAAGAATCAATGACCTGGAGGATAGGACACTAGGAATTACCCAGTCAGAGGAGCAAAAAGAAAAAAAAAAGAATGAAGAAAGCCTATGGGAATTATAGGACATAATGAAAAGAAACTGTATTCACATTATGAGAATTTCAGAAGGAAAAGCGAAGCAGAAGGGGACAGAGTATGTAAAACAATAATGGAAGATAATATTCTGAACCTGGAAGAGAAATGAATATCCAGATCCATAAACCCAAAGAAACCCAAATAGGTTAACCCAAATAGGTTAAACCAAAATAGGGCTACAGAGAGATACATTATAATTAAATTATGAAAATTCAATATCAAAGAAAAATCAAAAGACAAAGACAAAGAATTTTAAGAGCAGCAAAAGAAAACAAAGAAGTTACACACAAGGGAACCTCCATAAACTCTGGGCAGATTTTTCAACAAAGACTTTTTAGGCCAGAAGAGAATGAAATGACATATTCAAAATATTGAAAGAAAATACATGTCAACCAGTAACATACCCAATGAAGCTGTCGTTCAGAAACAATGAAAGGTATAAAGACTTTCCTGCACAAATAAAAACTGAGGGAGTTCATTACCATCAGACCTACCTTACAAGAAATGATAGAGGGAGTTTTTGTTTTGTTTTGTTTTGAGTAGGAGTAAAAGAATGCTAATTAAATCACAAAAATAAAAAGATAATATAAATGTCATTGACATTGGTAAATATATGATCATAGTTTTGCAATACAGTAATGGTGGTACATAACTCATTTACAACTCTAATTTGAAAGTTAAAAAAAATGAATGTAGCAAAAACAATCATAACTGTAATGATCTATTATTAGTTAATATAAAAAATGTACATTGTAATGGAAATAAATGTGAGGAGAAGTAAAAGTGTAAAATTTATAAATTCTATTGAAATTACCTTATCATCTTACAAATTTAAAATATCTTATATTAGCTTCATATTAACCACAAAGAAAAATCTTATAGTAATTACACAAAAGAATATGGTAAAGAAGTCAGAGATACCAATACCAAAAGACATCAAATCACAGCAAAAGACAATAGGATAAGAAACTCCAGACAGGGGAGCTATAGTACAAAAAGAAAATAACAAAATGGCAATAGTAAGCCCTTACTCATCAATAATTATTTTAAATGTAAATGGATTAAATTCTATAATTAAAAGACAAAGAATGGCTGAATGGATTAAAACAAACAAACAAACAAACAAACCTAAATCCAACAATATGCTGCCCACAATAGACTCACTTTAGCCTTAAAGACACACACAGACTGAGAGTGAGGAGATGGAAAAAGACATCTCAAGCAAACAGTAACCAAATAAATGCACGGGTAGTTATATCAGGCAAAACAGACTTTAAAAATGGTTAAAAAAAAAAAAAGGGACAGAGAAGGTCATCATATAATGATAAAGGGGTCAATAAATCAAAAAGATATAATAATTTTAAATATGCACCCAACATTGAAGTACCTAAATATATAAAACAAAAATTAATAGAGTTAAAAAGAGAAGGAAACAATAATACAATAATAATTGGGTTTTAAAGTACCTCAACAATAGATAGATCATCTAGGCCCAGAATAAATAAGGAAACAGCCCATTTGAACAACACTGTAGACCTATGGATCAAACAGACATAAACAGAAGATACTCTCCAACAACAGCAGAATATAGATTCTTCTCAAGTGCAATGGGAATTTTTTTTAGGAAAAATCATATGTTAGGCCACAGAAAAGTCTTAGTAAAGTCAAGGACATCAAAATTACATACATTGTCTTCTCTGACCACTTCAGCATGAAAGTAGAAATTAATAACAGGAGGAAAATTGAAAAATTGATGAACACATGGAAATTAAAAACACTTTCTTGAACAATCAGTGAATCAAAGAAGAAATGAAAGGAGAAATAGAAAATGTTTCTTTAGACAAATGATAACGGAGAACAACATACCAGAACTTATGAGATGCAGCAAAAGTAGTTCTAAGTGGGAAGTTCATAGCAATAAACACCTACATTAAGAAGCAAGAAAGATCCCAAATAAACAACTTAAATCTATGCCTTAAGAAACTAGAAAAAGAACAAACTGAGCCCAGAGTTAGCAGAAGAAAGAAAATAATAGAGATTAGAGTAGAAATAAATGACAAGAAGAACAGAAAAGCAATAGAAAAGATTAACCAAACTGAGAAACGATTCTATGGAAAGATGAACAAAACTGACAAACCCTTAGCTATACTAATCAAGGATAAAGGGAAAGTACCCAAATCAACAAAATTATAAATGGGAAAAGAATCACTCCAATGGATATCACAGAAATTCAAAAGATCATTCGAGGTTACCATGAACAACTCTATACCAACAAACTGGACAATCTGGAAAAAACAGCAAAAGTTCTTACAAATATATGGCTTACCAAGACTGAATCAGGAAGAAATAGAAAATCTGAATAGATCAGTTACTAGTAAGGAAATTGAGTCAGTAATCAAAAATCTGCCATGGAAGTAAAGCCCAGGAACAGATGGCTGCACTGGTGAATTTTACCAAACATATAAAGAATTAACACCAATCCTTAAATACTTCCAAAAGATCTAACAGAAGGGAACACTCCCAAATTCATTTGACAGTGCCAACAGTAATCTGATACCAAAACCAGAAAAGGAAACTACTAAAAGAGAAAACTGTAGGTCAAGATCCCTGATGACTATAGATGCAAAAATTTACAATAAAGAACTAGCAGACTAAATTCAGCAATGCAATAAAAGGTCTTACACCATGATCAAGTGGGATTTAGCCCTGGGATGCAAGATGGTTCAACAAATATGCAAATCACTTAGTGTGATACATCACATTAAAAGAATGAAAGAAAAAGAATTATATGATCATTTCAATAGGAAAACAGAAAGCATTCAACAAAATTCAAAATGCATTCATGATAAAACTTTTTAACAAATTATGAATGAAAGGAACATATCTCAACATAATAAAGCCCACATATTTTAACTCAACAGCTAACATCATACTCAATGTTGAAAGATTGAAAGCCTTCATTAATATCAGGAACAAGACAAGAAAGACTGCCTGTTCCACTCCTATTCAGAATAGTACTAGAAGTCCCAGCTAGAGCAATCAAATAAGGAAAAGATATAAAAGGTATCAGGAACTCTAAAGAAAGAAGTAAAATTGTTTATCTTTACAGATGTCATTATTTCATATGTAGAAAATCCTAGAGACTCAAGTAAAAAACTAAGATCTAATTACTGAATTTAGTAAATTTATAGGGTACAAAATTAACATACAAAAATCAGTAGTGTTTCTATATACTCGCAACAAATTTTTTGAAAAAGAAAGAAATCTTTCCCATGCACAATAGCGTGAAAAAAAACAACAACTTAGGAATAAAAGTAACTAAGGAAGTGAAAGATTTCTACTCTGGAAACTACATGATATTAATGAAATTTATTGAAGAAGACTTAAATAAATGGAAAGGTATTCTGTGTTCATGGATTGGAAGAACTAATATTGTTGAAAGGTCAGTACTAGCAAAAGTCATCCATAGATTCAGTGCAATGCCAATCAAAATCCGAAGGCATTGTCTATTTATTTATTTATTTATTTATTTATTTTGCAGAAGTAGAAAAAACATTTTTAAGTTTTGTATGGAACCACAAAAAACCTTAAATAGCCAAAAAAAAAAAAAAAATCCTGAGAAAGGAGAAATAGCAGGGGGGCCTCATATTTTCTGATTTCAAGCTAGGTTATAAAGCTATAGTCATCAGGACAGTATAGTGCTGACATAAAAACAAACAGATCAACAGAACAGAATCAGGAGGCCGGAAATAAACCTAAGCACATATAATCAACTAATATGTGTCGGGGAACCAAAAATATTCAATGGAGAAAAGACAGTCTTTTCAATAAATGATGCTAGGATAATTGAATATTTACATGTAAAAGAATGAAACTCCACCCATATGTTACATCACCCACAAAAAATAACTTGAAATGAATTAAAGACTTACATGTAAGATCTGAAATTATGAAATATCTAAAAGAAAACATAGGAATAAAGCTCCTTGACACAGGCCTTGGTAATCATTTATTGTATATGACACCTAAAGAACAAGTAATAAAATAAAAAGTGAATAAATGGGACTATATCCAACTGAAAAGTTTCTGCACAGCAGAAAAAAAACATCAATGAGGTGAAAACACAACTTACAGAATAGGAAAACATTTGCAAACCATATATCTAATAAGGGGTTAATATCCAAAATATATAAAGAAATCATATAACTCAACAGCAAACAAACAAACAAAAACAAAACAAATAACCCAATTGAAGAATGGACAGAAGACCTGAATAAAAATTTTCCAAGGAAGATATATGAAAGACCAGCAGGAACATGAAAAGATGCTCAACTACACTACTCATTAAGGAAATGTAAATTAAAACCACAATGAGATAACACTTCATGTCTGTTAGAAAATGGTCATCATCAAAAAGACAGATTTTGTCATCACTGTGGAGAAAAGGGAACCTTGTGCACTGTGGAATTTTTTAATAATTTATTGGCACAACCATTATGGAAAACAGTATGGAGGGCCTTCAAAAATTAACAGTATATGTGATCCAGCAATTCTATCTCTGGGAATATATCCAAAGGAAATGAAAAGATAATTCAAAAGATATCTGCAACTCAAGAAGATATCTGCACCCCTATCTTCATATCAGCATCTATTTATAATAGTCAAGACATGGAAATGAACTAAGTGTCCATCAGTGGATGCATGGATAAAGAAATTGTGGTATATCATTCAGTCTTAAAAAATTAAAAAAAAGGAAGAAATCCTGCTATTTGTGACATGGATACATCTTAAAGCATTGTGTGAAGTGAAATAAGTCAGAGAAAGATACATACTACATGATCTCAGTTACATGTAGAATCTCAAAAACAAAAAGGCAAAAATAATTGAAAAATCAGGCTGGGGTAATAAGAGGTGAAGTGTTAGGAGAGGGGTATTAGAGGTAGGTGGTCAACAGGTATAATCTTCCAGTTATAAGATAAATAAGTACTAGGAATGTAATATACAACATAGTGACTCTAGCTAACACTCTGGTGTGATATATAGGAAAACCATTAAGAGAGGAAATCTTACGAGTTTTCATCAGAAGAATTTTTTTCCTATTACTGTATCTACGGATGAATGTTGGCTGAACCTATTGTAATCATTTCACAATATATGTAACTCAAACAAAGGGAATACTTTTTTTTCAGATGATTATGTTAAAAAATGAAGAAATTTCTTTTTAAAAAGAATAATGTGCATTCTTTTTTGGATCTTTTTTTTTTTTTACCCCAACCCCCTTCCCTAACTGCTTTCTTTTTCACCTCTTAGAATTGTGTAAATATTACTGACAAGCATGTTGTGTAAAGGGACAAAAAAGACTATTTTCCAAAATCTGTTTCTTATGTCTATTTCATTTCTCTTTTTAATTTTTTTTCCCTTGTGATTAAGCAAGTTACTGTTTTCATCAATCAGCCTGTGCAGACTGGAGCCACAAGTTTGCTATGGAGGCCTTTGCCTCTTTCACTGGGCATCCTCTTGAATTTTTCAGTGCTTACTTACCAAGGATAGCCTCAAACCGCAATTGATGTTGAAACTTTTTCTGAGGATCATTTGTACTGAGAGTCTTCATTGCAGAGTAGCCTCTCTCTTACTTGTCAAATGGATATGGGAAGCAGAGGAGGAGAAAATGCAGGATATCAGTGATTATCCAGTTTAGAGTCTAGTAACTTTGTTAATGGTGACTGAATTATTTGGTTCAGTGAATATCTAATCTAGAAACAATTAGATTAAACTTCTTTCCTTCAAGCAAGTAAGAGGGCACGTAAACACATGCATTTGAATCTATTTGTAGAGCATTTGAATATCTTGTATAAATATTTTAATGATTACTTAGAATATCTGTAAAGACTAGGATAGTACCTAACATAAAGTAGGTGCTCAGTAAGTAAGGAGATGTTTCTTTGTTTTTTTTTAAATGATCTTTTATTAAACATTAAAATAATTTTCAGGATTTCTAAGTAAGTTGTTAAATTTTTAGAAGAACTGATTGATTGTAAATAAATGTAGAAATATGATTATATTTATCTCTCATATTGCATGATGTTTTATATATGTTATAACACACACACACACACACACGCATGCCACCAAAAGAATGCTTTTTCTCCAAAAAGCACGATTAATTTGAAATCATTTGTAGTTTTCTTACTAAATAGTTGTTATAATGGGATAATGTTAGGGTCACTGAAACTTACTGTAGACCAGTACTCTTAAACTTTAGCCTGCATCATAATCATCTGAGGATGTATTAAAACACAGGTTACTGGGCCACACCACCAGTGTTTCTTTTCTTTTTTTTTTTTTAAGATTTTATTTATTTATTTGTCAGAGAGCACAAGCAGGGAGAGTAGCTGGCAGAGGAGGAGGGAGAATCAGGCTCCCCACGGAGCAGGGAGCCAGACACAGGTCTTAATCTCAGGACTTTAGGATTATGACCTGAGCCAAAAGCAGACATTTAACTGACTGAACCGCCCAGGTGCCCCACCATCAGTGTTTCTGATTCGGTAACTCTGGGTGGAACCCGATAATTTGGTTTTCTCATAACTTCTCAGTAAAGCTAAAGGGGCTGATCCAGGCAACCACACTTTGAGAGTCATTGCTACAGTCCAGTGTTGGAACAGCTGCTGAGGACTCAGCTACTTTTACTTTTCCTACCTGGTTCATTACAAAAATATTAGTATCAACATCAAGGAATGACTTTCTTCTTCTTCACCAACACTTTATTAGTGCTTGCACTTCAGATTTATTCCCAGGTTTGTGTCTTTATGTTGAGAATAAGAAAAGACTCTTTCATTTCTCCCTGATTCTTAGGTTTATTTCATTTTCTGTAATGTTTAGAAAGTTACCAATTCATAACAATGTTAAATACTAATGCTGTATGTTATATCTCAATAAAACTGGACAATAATAAAGTTAGATGATAAAATTCTCTATCTTAAAAATATGGACATTAGTTATCCCTTAGATGCTTAATGATATGACTGCCTCTTTTGATCCAAGCCAAAATTGTGTAATTAGTGATTTTCTAAAGATGCTGCTAAACTAGGAACTGTCAGTGCTTGTTTAAGTCTTGCTTGGTGGTAGGTTAGGTTCTCATTGAAAACCTGTTTCTTGGGGCATTGGGGTGGCTCAGTTAAGTGTCCACCTTTTGGTTTCAGTTCAGGTTGTGATCTGATGGGTAGTGAGATTGAGCCCATGTCAAGCTCTGTGCTGAGGGAGAAACCTGCTTGAAAATTCTCTCCCTCTGCCCCTCCCTCCCCCACTGGAGTGCTCGCTCTTTTTCTTTCTCTCTCTCAAATAAATAAATAAATAAATATTTAAAAAATTGTTAGAATCTTGTTTCTTATTGAAACAGGTCCTTGGTTTCTCAAAACATTCCCTATAAAGGAGGACAAGTGTTCAAGTGATTTGCCAGAGATATGGAAAAAGACATTAGTAAAGTAAGTATTTGCAATGCCCTTAATGTGGGAAACTGAAATGTTAGGATCGCATATCCTAAGGGAGTTCTAGGCAGGCAGAGTCAAGGGAATCCTCTGGAACTTTTCCTAGAGAGTGGATCTTTTTAACTTAGTATATTGTACCATGTTGTTTCCTTGTTTGTTTCATGATTTCATCTCCATTCTGATTGTTGGGCAATATAATCATACATGAACAATTGGCACTTCCAGCTGTGTCCAACCAAGTCCCTCTGAAGGAATAGTTCCAGGGTAGCAGATTTCATGGTAATAACAGTTTCAGTAAAACCTATGGGCTAGCAGGATAAAGCTGCTATAGGGGAGGGAGAACCACTGCTAGAAGGAAGGTGATAAATTGAGAAAGCCATTATAAAACATTTGCTGCTCACACGTTAGAAGTACGGGTTAGATTAGGGAAGAAAAGCCTTAAGAAAATTCCAACTCCCCCAGCAGGGTGACCAACCTTAGAGGATAGAATGTAAAGAGAGGGGGCGCTTGGGTGAATCAGTTGGTTAAGCGTCTGCCTTCAGCTCAGGTCATGATCCCAGAGTCCTGGGATAGAGCCCCACATCAGGCTCCCTGCTCAGCCAGGAGTCTGCTGATCTCCTCCTGGCTCTGCAACTTGTGCATCCTTGTGCTCATGCATGCAGACTTGTTCTCTCTCTCTCTAATAAATAAATAAATAAAATCTTTTTAAAAAAAAAAAAAAAGAAAGTAAAGAGAGGAGAGCTGATGTAAACAGGGAATTGGGCACAGAATTCCACAAATGGGCCAAACGACAACTTGTGTTGTGCACTTGTCTGATCCCATTTTATTTCTCTGTAATGTGAATTTTGCTCTAAGTTTTGGTATGAAAAACAGTTAAGGAGAGTGTCTTAAAAACAGAAGCGAGAAATAGAAGAAAGCAAAGGAAGTTTGTGCCAATATCAGAGAGACTAATTTGGTAATCTTGCAAAGATTTTACACACCAACAGTTTCAGAGGTGAATTCCAGCAGGTGATGGAAGAAGGTTCAAGGAGCTTCCTTTAACACTAATTCTCCAGCTCTGCAGTGCCCTTCAGCTTTGCCAGAGTCCACTGGAATAACAAGACACTGGAAGTCTTTGTGTGAAACTCCTTCTTATAATCTCCTCTTAGTAATTCAATATTTAAGCTAGCCTCTGTTGGTGGGGACCAAGAAGCAAGGGTCTTATTTAGAAGAAAACATCTGTTCTTTCCATTCAATATCATGGTCTATGAAGAGGGCAAAGAATCCTATTACTTAGAGTTATGATTTTGGTGTTATATGGAGATTTAGAAGAAGAAGAAGAAGAAGAAATTGTCTCAATGTGATGAAAATTGTATCCTAATAATGAAAACTCAGGAAAGATTGGAAATTGAGATTCACCTGAGGTCTGCTCAGAGACTATTCTTGAAAGACACCATTTAAAAAATCCACGAGTCCTCTTCCCCTGGCACTGCCTCCATGACAAATGCCCTGGCAGAGAAGGCAGAGAGAGCTGGGGATCTGAGCAGCAGATCAGGAGAGCTGGCTTTTAACACCCCAATAACTCTCTCTTTTATTCAGAATAGGTCTGTAAATAAGTGTGTTTCTTCTTCCATTCAGCTCCTCCAAAGTGTTTACAGCTCCTTAATTAGACATATGTCTGCTATTTATTACCATTTAAAAGGCCAAGATGTTAAAGTCCCATTGTGAAAATTCTAAGTAATTAATAATTAACTAAATAAGCTCAGCTTTTTCTCTACCTACCTCATCTTTGGTTGTCTCCTTGTATTTATATATTAATATGGAGTAATTAAATGATGGCAGGGAAAGTGTTTCAGAGCTGGCATCAGCATAACAATGGATCTACTGCTCACCCTTCCAGTCTTAATTAGTGCTGTGTCTAAAGGGTAGAATGGAGAGGGCTGATTCTACTTGTTGCCTTTACTTTTCCAGGTTACCAGGGCAGTTTCCCATTGGTATAAATTGGAGCAGATGTCTTTAAGTTTTATCTTTAAAAGGACGCATGATGAATGAAAGCTACAGACCCCAGCAAGCAAAGCAGCTTCCTGGTGCTGATTTAAACCAATAAACAAACAAACAAACAAAAAGACTACATAATGAGTTGTTTCATTTCCCTGAGATATTGCTCATCAGTTAAGGGGAAGATGACCAAGGTCACTGTAAAGGGCATTTACACCAAATTTGGCCTGAAAACTATGCTTTGTGCATACCTGTCTTACATTGTGCCTGAAGGATCCAGAGGGAAAATGCTTAAACAAACAGCTGGTGGTTAAGCTTTTACTGTGTCTCATAACAATGTCAATGATAACGTAAAGCTTTGTACTTAAAAGCATCTCTCATCCAAGAAACCTGAAGTGCTTTACACATGATAACTCATTAGAGCTCCCAACACATCTCCAAGGGAACTAGGAGCCACATATGATCTCTGATGTGCAGATGGAGAAACCAATGTAGAAGAATAGCAAAATACTTTTATTTTTCCCATTTCTGAAATGGGAATTGACTCAGTTCCAGTCCAGGGACTAGAATATATGTCTCCTGACTGTGCTCTATCTGGGTAGTCACTGGGCCACACACTTAAGGAGGAATTTTCTGTGAAAAAGACTCTATTTACAACTAAAGCAAAAAAGGATTTATGCTTCTATAGACATTACATATCTGAGAATCAGTGAGCTAACTTATTTTCAAACTGCCCGTTGTTATGCTTTTACACAGTTATGCTCCTGGTGTGATGGACGTTGACTTTGGGGTCAGATTGACTCAGCCACTTAACTAGCTGTGAGATGTTGTACAATCTCTCTAACTTCTCTGAGACAAATAAACTAGGGGAAAATAATATATATCATGCACGATGGCTGTGAGGATTACATGCCTATTTTTGCTATGCCTATTTTTTGCAATGCCCGTAGTCAAGATAGGAAGCTTCTCAGTATGTTGAACATTCATGTAAAGCCTGTATTAGTCATTCAGGTGTGGTTGAATTCATAGGGAGAAAAACTCAATGCCACAGCTTTTTTTCAATATAAAATATTTAAAAAAATGATGCTAATATCCTTCCCTATTCAGATTTCATTTTTAAAAGTTACACACTGCAGGGTTGTCTATGTTAAATAAACTTATAGTTCAGTGAATTTCTCCAAAGGAAAAAAATCATTCTACATTTATAGAACAAACACATAGTAGTGATGTCCCATCCATCCATTAATTGACTTGCATTATTGTTTACCATTTTACAAGTGTAACTTTTTATATAAATAAAAAGTTTTCAGTGATAAACAGTATACACTCATTATGTAAAATTTAAATGACACAGATATGTGTAAAGAAGGAAAACATGAATATTACTTGGTGTTTTTCTTTAAAATTTCTTCCAAGAATATGTTTCTCAGAGTGCACATTTTGTCTCTAATTAGTTTATGACAAGAAGTTTGTGTAATAGTTACCTCAAAGATTACTCCTCAATAATTTACATCAGGCTCTGATATTTATCTTCTTATCTACCATGGCTCATATAACAGTATGTTTTAATACTACATAAAACATTTCCTCTTAAAAAAAGACTCATTTACAGTCTAATTGTGTTCCTGGAAGTTTATGGTTTAGGAGAGTGTCACTCAAATGGGTTTCCCTGTTGAATGATAGTTGTATCTGGAGTTAAGAATGAATACCATCCGTGGCCACCTGGGAAGCTGGGCTTAGTAGGAACTGGCCTCTGGATTGCTCCTGTCATACTCAATTTATAGATCCTAGCATACAAATTCATCAAATTACATGACAGGGCAAATCAAGCATGCAAATCATGTACCACAGTAATAAGAGTACTACATGAACAATAAATAACAATAGCATAAGACTGAACCACCCAGACTTGCCTTCACAAGTCACCATTTGCTTTCCTCAAATCCTTAGGCTATAGTTACACCTTTGTCATAACGTAAGCATCTGTTGCAAAAGCCTGAATATAGAGAATATAAACTTGTCGTATCCCTCCTGGGAAAACAAAACAAAACCTGTAAGTAGCATAGGGATTCCTCAAAGGCTTGCTACCATTGAGAATGATTATTATTTAAGATTTACAGTATTCAATATTGAGATTCAACTAAGGGTCATCAATTGTTGTAGACTAAGGTCTTTTAAATTGACTTTAATTTTAATTACCTTCATATTTCTGCATCAAATCGCAAAGCTATTTCTGCTTCATTCAAAATAGTCTCCCCTCTGTATCTGCTTCACATAGGTGTTTGATGGATGCATGGTTGGAAAGACACATACATAAATAATGCAACGGTGTAGACAAGTTAGATGGAAGATGAATAGGTAGAGGGATACATGAATGGATGATGAACTGATGGAAGGTACTGTGTGTTCCCTTTGCAGACAGATATGCTTGGCTATTTTTTTTTATCTGTCCTTTTAAAGAACTTGAAATTTAAATAAAAAAATCAATTAGTTAAGGCAGAAAGTTAATTTTTTTTTTCGTACTCTTAGAGCAGATGCTTTGAGAATCAAAGACAGGTGGCTTAAGAATTACTAAAAAGAGCCATCACTTGTCTTTTTCTTTCTGTATATCCTTTTCTCCCCCATAATTTCTTGTAACTGTCTTTCCCCTTTTTAACTCTTTATTACCTTCATCTTGCTTTTCTTTACGCTTATATATTCTACTGCACTATTTGTTAATCGTTAGTCTCAATCTCCCTGTTTTCCTTTTTTTTTTTCCTACCTGATATCTGTCAAACAATGATCACATATTTTAGTTTTTATTATTTATTGTCAGGGTGCAGAGTAGAAGGAAACAGGAGGAGATAGGACTTTAGAAAAGAAAAATTAATGCTTTTTAAGTTTCCCATTTTTCATCTCTTTTGCAATAGTGGGCATTTTCTACCCAACTCCTAATCAAAGAATGGGAAGAAGATGCAGAGAAATGGGAAGATAAAGTGGAATAAGTTGATTTAAATATCAATAAAAAATAGGAAAGGTAGGATGTAAATGTATGCCAGCAGAGTAATAGGAGAGGTTAGTGAGGCATAATCAAGAAGGAAATAACAAAAAAGGATTCATAATGATATCATTTGTCCTGAAAGAAAGCCATGCCTCCAAGAATTTAAACCTAGAAAGTCTTTGATGCCCCTTATTCATTCTAGGCTGTACTTTATATGACTTACTTTAATCTGGGTGTATAGTGTGAGTTCCAAGGCACAGAAAAAGTTGAATGTTTGCATACATCTCTTTGTATGTTAATTTATCCATCATTGATATTCGTGGCCTCTATACCTTCATTCATACAGTACATCTCCAAAATCCCCTAAACTTTAAGTAAATTATTATTCCAAGAAGGAAAGAATTTTGGATACCATGTCCTTTGTTGACCTTTCATTTTTTTGGTAGCTGTGTATTTCTGGATTTTGGCCAGAACTAAAAGAAAGTATAAAAAGAGATAAAAATTTAACTGCCCTGGGATAATCATATTTGGACTTACAGCAAAGTGAATGTAGGAAAAATCTAGAAGTCTCACTAAGTTTTTGCCCAAGGGTCCAGATAATTTTCTAGACTAGGACACTAATTATAAATTTTAATTTGTGTTATTTCTAGTTTATCCAACTTTATGTAGTTTTTTCTGGTCTCCACACTTTGATTCACATACATTCCTCTTGACAGACCAGAAGGATGGATTCTACCCCTTCTCAGTTATTAACTGACTTCATGATCTTATATAGGTTTCAATATCTGTGGATTTAGAATCTTCACCCGAGGGGGTTGGAAAAGATTAATCAATGCTACTTCTTATGTACCTTATAGATCTAAATATTTGAGACTCATTAAAAATTTTCCTCTTATACTTTGCACTCTTGTTGATCACAAAAAAATGCTCATTTAGTAGACTTGTTTTACATGTTCTTTAGTTGTCCATTTAAAGTCAAGATGTAACACCTCCTTTCATACTGCTGATGTGTTTGTTACTATCAGTGTGTCAGTCAGATAAGACATCTCAAAGAGTGGCACTTTTGCAATCTAGACAGAGAAGTCCCGACCACTGTCTGTCTCCCAGACAGTCCCCACCTATCATCTTTCCATATCAGGACGATAAGTAAATGGCTTATCTTCCCCATACAGATAATTTAATAGCTTGTCTGTGTAGAAGGTAATGGCATAGCATCTGCAATTCCTGCAATTTTGGTAATGTAATATAATAGGGTATAAGACACCCCCAAACTGCAACCCAGACAATCCTGTTGTTAAGAGTGGGACCTTACTCTGGCCTCCCATTGACAGAAATTTTGTAGTCAGCACCACTTTCCTGTGCTTGTTCTTTGAGTCTTTTTGAGCTACCTACCTCTAGGAAGTAAATCCATTTTTTTCCTACTAACTCTCTCATTGATAGTACAATTTAAATAAAAACTCCTAGCTCTGAATAAAATTATCTGGATCTGTTTTAATTGCTATTTCACAATAATAAGTCTTTGTTATTGTACATTGTTATATCTAAAGTCCTGAGTTGCATTATTACACCAACCTTGGGTACTAGAGGATGAGACATTTAAAGGGAGAGAAATAGATTTGCCATATGTTTGAATACTGTACACAAGACAAGAAGAAGAAAATTTCTAGGAAAAAGAATGACCAATATTCCTCCTTTTACTTTAAGCATGGCTTTTGATATTTAATCCAACAAAGACAAGTTTGTTTCATACTTGGAATCTTGTCATCTGTCTGAGGTCAGCTGATGAGAGGGAAAAAAGTGTATTTTATTCAATTAAATTGGAGTAGTTCTTTTATGATCTATAGAGATACAGTGTGGCTGTTATCATAGTCATTATCATCATTATCTTTATAATAATAATCATGAAAGCATGACTTCCTTCACCTGTATAACTTATTTGTATTTACCTACCCCTTATTCATCCATCCATGCATTCATCTATCAATTAATATCACATGTTTTCTATGCATACATTTTGTAAGGCACAATGCAAGTTGCCAGGAACTGTCCTCAAGAAGTTTAAAATGACCATCTATTCAAGCCAATTATGTCTACTAATAAGTGGACATATTCTTACTTTATTAGAAGCCAGAGGGCAGGAAGAAATTAATATTGTCTGAAACATTAAAAATAGAATTTCAGCTTTCACTGTTACATTATAAGAAAGAGATACTTAAATTTGATTTTGTAGGAACGGAGTCTAAAACTTATAATCAATATCATCAACTCATAGAATATTCATATCCATTCTTGCTATTAAAAATCTGTAGCAACATTTCAAATAGTGAATTCTTTACCATTTGTTTCTTTGTTTGTTTTTTTGTTTTAAAGATTTCATTTATTTATTTAACAGATAGATCACAGGTAGGCAGAGAGGCAGGCAGAGAGAGAGACGGGAGGAAGCAGGCTCCCCGCGGAGCAGAGAGCCCCATGCGGGGCTCGATCCCAGAATCCTGGGATCATGACCTGAGCCGAAGGCAGAGGCTTTAACCCACTGAGCCACCCAGGCGCCCCTGTTTGTTTGGTTTTTGAACTGTGAATTAAAACATTGGGGGAAAACACTTTTTTCATAAATCTCTTATTTTTAACATGTAAATGATTCTAAGCCAGACTTAAATTTTGACACTTTTCATGTTGTTAACTATTTATATTTGGGAAACATTCACCATGTCAAACTTTAGAAAATATGTAAAATAATAAGCCTATATGTATTCAACTTATGCATTTTTGAGAGCACACAGAATTATTTCAATTAGACTTTTAGCTAGATTTTATTAATGTGGACTTGGTTAATGCATGTTCTCCAGGTTGTAAGTTGATTTGATCAGCACCAAGGAATATTTTTTAAAGATTTACTTATTTATTTGAGAGAGAGAGAGACCACAGGAGCATGAGGGGTAGATTGAGAGGAAGAGAAAATCTCAAGCAGACTCCACACTGAGCAAAGAGCCCCATGTGGGTTTTGATCTCACAACCCTAAGATCATGACCTGAGTCCAAACCAGGAGCCACTCAATTAACCAAATGTGCCCCCCAGGGACCCTCCAAGGAATTTTTTTTAAATAGCCTTTGAAAATAAACAATACTTCCCAGATTAATCTAGTCTTGTTGGTAGATATTTATTCAGTAAACATGTATTATGGAAGGAAATTCTAAGGTGCATAACTAGGTATCTCAATGTACTTTAAGTGATTTTTTATGGAAATGAAAATCCATTATTCCTTGTTTCCAACTATTTCTAATCTTTTTTTTACCAATCCTTCATCTCAACGCCACTGTCCTATATGGCTCCTAAGTGGCTGTCCTGACTGTTTTAGGTATAGACTCCCTTTTAACCCACTGAGCCACCCAGGCACCCTAGTCTCCCTTTTAAAAAATAATTTGCTCCCCATATGTAACCCACCTGGATTCCCCTGCTATTGCCATTCATTCAAGGATAGTTCTCCTGTCCTTATTTCTACTTTTTCTGATGGCAGTTATTAAGCTGGAAATGGTATCTGTCATCATGAAGATTTCATCCTATTAGGTGTTTTGTGTCTCTGAAGCCTTCCTAAAATGCTATTCCTTAGATGAAATGTCTTTCACCTCTCAAATGAGCATTATTATCTCTAGGTGACTGGTTGTTCTTGTTATAATTTTTTAAAAGATTTTATTTATTTATTTACTTATTTATTTGAGAGAGAAAGAGAGAGGGAGGGAGAGCACAGAGGGAGAAGCAGACTCCTCACTGAGCGGAGAGCCCAATGCAATGCTCGACCCCAAGACCCTGAGATCATGACTTGAGCTGAAGGCAGAAGCTTAACCAACTGAGCCACCCAGGCACCCCTCTTCTGTTATAATTTTATAATAATTCACATATGCATATAGCTAATGCTTGTAGAAGTGTGGGTATTGGGGACATTAAAAATTTATAACGAAAATTTACCCATTGCTATGCAGGTTTAGAAATTATTTGTTTCTTTTCCATTTTTAACATTACAAAGGAAACTCATTAGAGACAGGCCATGAACTGCTGAATTACATTTATTTAATCTGTTATTAAGTTTAGAAGAATTTATTATAAATTTTCATTGGATGAAGGATATAGGAAGTGTATCAAGTTTTCTTTAAAGGAGATATACATTTCCCTTAGGATGAATATATGTACAATTTGGAAGAATAAAATAATAATTTAGAATAATATAGAAGAGATGTTACATCTATAAAAAGAATTGGAAGGAAAGACAATTTCCTGAGTTATATGCCAACTTGTAAATATTTTGGACCCTTGGATAAGTAATTTAACCTGTGTGGGCCTCAGTCTCCTCACCTATAAAATAAGGGACTTGAGCTAGATGTCCTACAATTCATCATTTATTCAGAGATATGCAGGTAAGAAAACCCAACTCTTACTAGCTTGAGAAAAAATAATTGTCTGTACAGATACAAATGAAAATGGCCTTAGGGTGCAGTTGAATCTAATTTTCTAATTTGTGTACACTCATTTTTTTTTTTTTCTATCCATCCCCTATTTCTACCTTTTCTCATTTCTGGCTTCTTTCTTCTGTGCTGCTCATTGGCTTTTCTCACATATAAGAGGACTGCAGTGTTGCTGGCAGTGCTGGGCTTACACTCATAATTATAGAGTTACGACTATAAAGGAAAGGAAATTTTCCATGCCATTACCATCTAGAAAATCTCTAGGAAGTTTATCATTAGTCTTTGTTTATTATCCAGGAAACTGTAAGCCTCTTGTCTCAGTGTAACTATTAATAATACTCTTTCACACTCAGAAGTCTAGTTTGGGCAATAAATTATTTAATCACCCTACCTTGGAGAAGACTGATTAACTTAGTTTAGGTTTTATGCCATCTCTGGAGCAATCACTGTGATCAGAGGAATGGGATACTGTGGTTGTCCATATCTGGATCATACGCTAACAGTTAAGGCAAGAGACTTGGGGTAATGGAATTGGCAGCTTCCCTTCAAAACAGGTGAATGAGGGGTGCCTGGGTGGCACAGTCAATTGAGCATCTAACTCTTGGTTTTGGTTCAGATTGTGAACCCAAGATCATGAGATTAAGCCCTGTGTCAGGCTCCGTGCTCAGTGTGAAGTCTGCTTAAGACTCATTCTCTCCCTCTGCCCCTCTGCCCCCGCCCGACATTGTCTCTCTCTTTCTCTCTCTCTCTAAAATAAAATAAATAAATTTTAAAAGCAAAAACAAAAACAAAAAATGGAGGTGAATGATAAGGTGGTAGTCCCAGCAAGTAAGAGTGGTTTCAACCAGGTGAATAAAAAGCATGAATATGTACTTACTGCATAGGAGAAGCACACATATGTCTACTGGGTCGTGACAGAGTGAAACATATGTACAAGGAATGCTGAATAGAGGCACAGTCAGTGTTAGATGGGGTTTTATAGTCTTACACATAGTGGATTTATTTTTTTTTAATTGGAGGTAATTATAGTGTACGCTGTAAATAAATTATCTCAGTTTTATGCATGTATGTGTCTAATGAGGTGTATATATGTATACATACATACATGTAAAAATATGCACACATGAATACATATCACTATATATTCACATGTATATATATATATGTATATATATATATATTCAGCTTTAATTTGGTTTAATGTCCATAAATAATAATTTAATTATTAGAAAACTAATTTAGTATTATGATTATTTTGATATTTCTATAAATAATTAAAATGACTTTTTGTTTAAACAAAGATCTTAGAGTATTTGTGTGTTAAATTTCTTTACTTCTGATCATTGAGATATTGAGATAAGCTGATTTTAAATTAAAGTTTTAAAGTAACGTGCAGACATTTTGCTTTTCCTAGTCAATCTTAACCTCAGTCAACAGTTTCATAGGATGACAGTTTTCAGGGAAAGTCGAGATCTTTCTTAAATGAAAAGTAATTATTCATCATAATAGAATGGCAAGCAGTACCTTAATAAGTGGATGTGCTAATGTCTATTCGTTCTTTAGACATATTAGCCTAAATTTGTTTTTAGTCCTAACGTGAAATCACAAATAAAATACCTAATTATCTCTTTAAAATACCATCATATCAGCTGTTTTTACAGTATATTTAGGCTCTGAGTCACCAAATGTTTTCCACAATGAAGAGACAGAAGTGTATTATTGAAAAATGACACTGGTTGAATTTTCTATTTTGGTTTTTCTATATTGGGCAATAGAAGCATGAAATAAGATTTTTCATGGAGTAGCAAGTGGTTTAGTTCTTTTCATAGAAAAAATTAAATACCTACTCTACATCAGATATAGTACTAGGTAGTGAGGATGCAAAATTAATAAGACTAAGCCTCTGATCTCAAGATTACAATCTATAGAGTGAACAGACTTGAACAACTTAATAAATGTGTGTATACATACACACACACACACATACACACAGACATATACACACATATGTATGGTATTATATGGCTGAACATATGTAGCCTTTACTTGGTCTATTTTTCATGAATAGTGAATTTATTAGTATGAACTGCTGTGCTCTGAGCTATTCAGAGAAAGAAAAACCCAGTTCTGCATAAAGTAAGAGTCAGGGGCCTGGTTAGGTATGCTTTGCTAGAAAAGATCGCAGATGAATCTTGAAGGATTAGAAGGGATGATCAAGTCAGCAAGAGAGGGTGTAGGGTGATATAAAGGAATCATTCTCGATATGTTGAGCACAGCCCAACAAGCTTTTACCTATCCAGTCTTTCCTGCATGTTATATGGAAGCTCTGAGATACTCAGTATGTGGCAAAGTGCAGAGAAATAGTAAGTAACCAATAAATTTCTTAGAAGTCATTACCATTTTCATGTCTCAGATGTCTTGACAGCCAGGGTTGGCCCAAGAAAATACAAGGCTAGAGCAGAACTATAGCATTACCATCAGTGGGCCTTCTCTTGGTGGATCTGTACTTGGGTTATTCCTTTCTAAAGGTGAGGGTGTAGAGATGGGACACTATTTGCTTGTAGGTCCATCCCATGGACCTACATACATGTCCATCCCACTTAGTGCATTTGTACAGGTGACTAAACAGTAGGATCAAACCATTATGGAGACCTAAGGAAAAGTTAATAAAACTACTAAAGAAGGAGTCAAACTGGAGTGTGAAAAAAAAATGCACGCAGGGGATAAAAAAGTGCTACCTATAAGGAACAAGGTCAGAAGTGGCTGGTAGTGGTACTGATGTTGGCAAGCCAGGGTGGAAGAGCACTCAACTTTTGGGAAGCTTAGTGACAATGCCACCACATTGCTTATGACTCTGGATTTTTTTTCCCCCCTTCATAATGACAGAGCCTCTCTTTCTTCACCCATCCTCAACTGGAGTTTTGCTAAATTGCCAGTTTCTAGTTCTACTACTCTCTGATTCAAATCCATTCACTTTATTTTGTTTCTTCTCTTTTCCAGAGTTTTCTGCAGTGAGTTCCTGCCGATTTAATTTCTTCTACATTTTTAACTTTATTCCTTTATTTTCCTTCCCTGTCATCACTACCCATACTCAAGCCTGTGTTATTTCTTGCTTGAGTCATTGAAAGAATCTCCCACTGGCTTCAGTGCTCAGTGTTATACTCCCAACTGTACAGTCCCGAGACTGTAGGCAGAGCTTTCTAAATGTGATTCTACTTTAATTATGTCATTGCTTTGTTATAATACTTCAGTTGCTCTCTATTTTTTTAGAATAAAATTAAAATTTCTTCCAAAAGTAAACAAGCTCTTTGTAATCATGCCCTTACTTATCAACTTCCCAGTCTCATTTAAAATTATTTTCTGCTTACCTTCTCTTCCTCTTTCTGCCTTTCTCTGGCTTTCAGTCCATTTGAAATTGAACTACACTGATCTTCTTCTGTGTCTTCCAATGTGTCATTTTCTCTTTCACCATTCTTTGTAAAGCATCTAATTCCAACTCTTCCTTCAGTCTTCATCTCAATTTTCACTCCTGGGAAGTCTTCCCTGAACACCAGTGGTCATGGTTAGGTAACCCTTACATGTCTAACATTGTTGGGTTCATTTATTTCATTATGTTTCCCCACTCCAGAGATTGCCAACTCCTTGAGAACTGTGATGTTTTATTTATTTCTAGCATCTAATATACAGGTTGTTACATACAGGTACTTAAAACTTGAATAGTCCCTTTTATACTAAGATAATATTCAAGATACTTACCATATAAATTAAAACCCTTGTCTAAGACTCTAGCAATTAGCAAATATTCTTCACCCTACTTAAATACACATTTCTAAAATTTCTCCAAACACATTCAATATTTGGGCAATTTTCTCATGTAGCCTAAGATTACATGGTTCAAGGACTATCTCTTTCTTTATTCATTAAAACAAACAAAAAATCTTAAAACTGTATCTCTCATGGAGTTTTATGAGATAATGAGTCAAATTAATAAGACAATGTTCTTAATCACACATGGTCATCTTATAACATCTTCCTTTTCCTCATTTCTTCCCTCCTCAATGAGCACTCACTCTCAACAGTAAGATATATATGTATATATGTGTATATATATATATATATATATATATATACACACACATACTATCTTTTTGCTCAGTGAACATTTATTGAGCAAATACTAATAACTAGGCAGTGTTACTATATTGAAGATATAATTGTCAAGCTCAAGATTATAATGCAGTATTATTTTATATTTTAAATTTGTGGTTCATAGTTTTGTACTTGTTTGTCCACACCAGAATGTAAACTCTGGGTTGATAAATCCTATTTCATTTACTAATTCTGTATCATAAGTCTGCTATTGGATATAGAATGCTATGTAAAAGAGATATTTAACTCTATTTTAGAAGTTAAATATTCAGAGAAGAAAGCATGAGGAAAATTTATAAAACAATATACAAAGCACTCATATAAAAGGCATCATAACGAGTTTGCTCTCCAAGGCAAGGAGAATAAATGTCCTTTCCTGTATGTAGGTAACCAGTGGTTGAGTTTGGCCTGGAGTCTACCACTTCTAGCCATGGTGAAAACATACAGCTATCCATGGCAGAGGAGAAATGTGCTTTCTTTGTGTAATGTCTGTCTATGAGATTTTGTTCAGAGCAATTCCCATTTATGTTATACTGTACTTATTTAGTAAGAGCTCAGGCATTTAGCAGGACTATATTGCCTCTCTGTTTACTCATTCATTTATATATCATCAAAATAATTATTGAGCATCTACTTCTTGCCTAGTGATATTCTAGCACTGGGCAATAGAGCAGTGAACAAAACATACAAAAATCCCTCCCCACAAGATGTTAATATAGGCCAGTGGAAGGAGACAGATAAAAATAGAAATAAATAAGTAGGCATTTTAGTATGCTTAGTATGTTTAGATAGTGATAAGTGCATGGAGAACAAAACTTAGCTGGAAAAGGGTATCCAAAGGCGTATTGCCAAAGGTGTATGTAGGTGCAAATAAAACAGAGAAAAACAATCTAAACTGAAGGAACAGCAAGTGAAAAGGACCCTAGTCAGGAGCTTACATGGGCTAGTTGAGTAATAGGCAGGAGGCTTGTGTGCAGGTGTGAAGTGAATGGTAGAAAGAGGAGACAAGGTCAAAGAAATGGTGGAATGTCTCTAGGGTTTTGTAGATCACTGTTAAGATGTTAACACTGCCCTATTAAGACTTTTTAAAAAAAGGTTTATCTATCTATCTATCTATTTGACTGAGAGAGAAAGACCAAGCACAACCAGGGGGAACAACAGAGGGAGAGAGAGAAGCAAGCTCCCCACTGAACAGGGAGCTCAACATTGAGCTTGATCCCAGGACTCTGGAATCATGACTTGAGCCTAACACAGATGTTTAACAGACTGAGCCACCCAAGCGCCCCTACCCTATAAAGACTTTAACACTAACTCTGAAATGTGAGGCCATTGGAGGGATTTGGGAAGATAAGTGACATGATCTGACTTATGTTTTCAAAGGACCTCTTGGCTCCTATATTGAAAATGGATTGCAGGGTGCAGGATGGAGACTAATTAGCATATTTAATATTTAATAGTATTATAATAGGAGAGAGATGATGTTGGCTTGGCAAAAGTGATAGCAATTGAAGTAGAAGACGTGATCATGTTTTGGATTTGATCTGATGATAGAAACGAGATAATTTCAAGATAAATGAAACATGAAATATGACAGAAAGATGAATCCAAGGTATTTTGGCATGAACAACTAGAAGGATGGGACTTCCAAAAATTGAAATAGTGAAAACAATGTGTGTGGCAGACTGTAGAGGGAAAAGATCGAGAGTTCTGTTTTGAAGGTAGGAAGTTTAATTGCATATTAGACTTCCAAGGGGGTGATGTTGAGTAGACAGATGGATAAAGAAGTCAAAAGTCCAAGGGAAATGTCCAGGATGGAGATACGTTGGACATAATGATAAATCCTACAGGAGACAGATGGTAACTGTAAAATACCATTGTGCTTTTTAGAAATGTATAATCTGCTGGCTGGACCTGATACACCCATAAAAGTAATAACCAATGCGAAGCAGGAGATGTAGTACCAAAATGAATGCTGGAGAACACAGGTGTAGTGATACCTCAGAGAAGGGAGATGTACACTGAGGAAAGGGCCCAAAGAGAAAACGATTTAATAGCCTAGCAGCAAGTGTTGAATTTCAGTAGTTGCAAACGGAAGAGGTATCCTGGGCCTAGGAGGCAGGGAATGGGAACACAAAAGTGTTGAAACACTGATGAGATCTTCCCATCTGTCCAGGAATATATGGATGGAAGTCCCCAATTAGATTATAAAAGCTAGAATTGCTTAAGAAATGATGTGAACTTCATTTGGCCAAAAGTATACTTACAGCTTTTTGACTCTGTGAATAACATATGTAATGCATTGTTTTCCATAAAGGAATCTGATGACCACATTGGATATTACTCAGCTGGGCAAATCCAGCTTTAGTACTGCCTCCAAAATATTGTCCATCAGAGCACTGAAGTCTAGTTAATAAAGGGACAAGAATGTCTAATTCCATAGCTTTGAAATACTTTCACTATTTTAAAATATAAACCGATGTAACAAAGTTATATAAATACTGTTCATATAAAATTATTATCGTGTTCTCAAGTTCATACTTGTGACCATTAGGCAGAAGTCATATTAATATTGTAAATTTGTATATTTTAGGGCAGTATATATCCTCTTGATCTAGGCTAACTTTTTTTGGCAATTTTCCAATGACCAGTAAAAACCATCCTGCAAAAGAGGAAAATAACAGTAGGAACTAAAGAGGTCGAAATACTTTAAACCTCGAAATATGTTTGCCTTCTATGAAGTGGCTGTACTTGCCCTGTTTCTAGTCACACCTTAAGTTTTCCAAGCAGACTGTATAATCTGAGTCTTTCTCTGGAGATAATACAGGGTGCAAGCCCCTTCAAAGAAGGGATTTGTGCTTGCTTGTATCTCCCAGAGCTCTGGTCTGTCTAGTAGTTAAGATCTTCGGAGTGGCTTATGGGCTTTGTGTAATTTCTATCTGCACCCAGACAGCCAGACTTCATTTCATTTTATTTGCATTTAATAATAAGCTGCCTTTCCTTAGCTGTTAAATTGTGAATTATCAAACACTATCAAATCCTCCTTCCCATATTCTGAATACACTTACTTTGAAACAGACCCATTGGTAACATGTTGGTTCCAGGGAAAAGCTGGGCTTTGTGCCATGTATTTCTGGGTGGGAACTACTCTGATATATTTCTTTTGGGGCTTAAAAAAAAATGCCATTTTTGATCTAATGTGAACACTGGGAACGGCAGAGCAAGCTTTGTGGTGGATTCATCTTTAATTATTAAAACAGGAGAGATCATTCATGCCTCTTTGAAGTTCTTATTTTATTTTCAGGAAAGGAAATGAATGTACTAGTCACTACATGTGAAGCAGGGTAGATAGTGATGGTAAAAAGGGGAGAAAAGAAGAGAATAACAGAAGGAATAGAAAATAACGGGGAATAGTGATTACAAAAGGAAAGGAACTGTAGAAATGAGAACAAAGGACAGAGTTGTCCTGGTTGGTAGGAAGCTAGTGCAGGGCTCTCAATAATATTTGGAAATAAGTAGATTTGAGATCATTTTGCTGAGTCTTTGTCAGTCAACATAAATACAACTGTGTTTTGGCAGCCACTGGGCTTATAAGAGCTAGTGATGAAGGAAAGGTGTGGTTTGAGGGGGAGAGATTTTACATATTAAAACTTCTTGAGGAATTATGTCCTCTTGCTATGGATTTGGGAAGAAAACCACATATTAGTGCAAAAACCTTGGGGAAGCTAGAACAGAGAGAATGGAACTGTGAGCAAGAAGGAGTCACAACCACAATAAAAAGTCACTCGACACTGAGCACCAGAGATCTCAGTGTGTGGTTTTTCTATCTGTCTAAAATTGTCCAGTCCTAGTAATTAGAAATTGAGCATAATGAGGGGGCTGGTCTGAGTCATGCTTTAATGAATCAAAATTATAGCAGGCTGGCATCCATTACATGAAAGCACTTGTATGTGTGATGGGGATTGGGAGAACAAGGTGTCATTTTTTTAGGAGAGAAGATTACTAAAGCTCAACGTGTGTTGAAAGAATTTGTCATGGGCCTAGGCTAGGAGTAGCAGTGGGACATGGGATTTGAGTGCATTAATGGACTCTATGATTGTTATTCTCAATGTTGTTATAATCATGGATAATGTTGAATGCAGATATCAAAAACTAATTATCATTTAGTTGCTTCTCCTGCTTGAAGAATTTGAGCCTTTTCTGGCTTACAATGAAATAACCATAAGATAAAGAATAGGTTGGGACTAGAACAATGTTGCTGATGTACACAGAATCTGGATTTTGCCACTCTAATAAGGTCCCCCCTTATTTGATTACCTCTAACCTGACATATGTGGAATTGAAATGAATTTTCTCTAATCAAGAGAGAAATACGGAAAGGGGAAAAAAAAGCATTTGCATAATGAGTACCTTAGATATAGAAAGCCCCATGCACCTGGATAAAAGAATCAGATTCACTGATCCTCCAACCGTAATATCCTGAGTTCCAACCCAGGACATGCCCAAGAAATGATGCTCCAATGCAAATGAAACAACTAGAGCCTTGCTTCCTTACTATTTCACATAAATGTATAAATGTATAACTTCATTTATTCTTAATGCTACCAACCTTGCAATACACCGCAAGCTGATTAGAAACATTTCCCATTTCACCACAGCTTTCTATTTAGTTTATCAATGAAACATTTTCTCTACATATTCATTTTATTGGCTCATAGCCATAAGGTTAAAGGATATCTTAGATTGGACTCCCGCAATAAAGTGGACCCTGAAATGAGGAGTTGTTTCTAACAGATTTATTATAAATAGGAATCATCCCAAGGAAAAACTAGTAGATGAGTAGGAAAGTGGTCGTTGAAGGGGAAAAAATCACAAGTGAGAGTAAAATATCAGGTGAACTACCACAGATGGTTAAAACATGGTTCAAAGTTGTCCTATGTGAAGCCAGAGGGCCTGAGTATCTCAGCCCCTTCAGTCATTGGCTCAAGGCTTTCTTGGAGGAACACACATTTGAGGGCACTTCCAGTGCTCCATAAGTTTAGGCAAAGCAAACTCTAGCAGCCTAACAATAGCCCCCTGACGAAGAGCCTCACTTGGTGGCTTTTCTGTTGACCCTCAGTAGGAGATAATGTACATGAAAATGGCAGAGGATTTGAGGGGACATGGGCAGAGCACTGACCGAAATCCACTGCAGAGGGTATGGCACTCCATACCTGCAAAATATAAATATTGTGATTACTTCTTAGTATAACCCTTGCTTTTTCTTCAGTGCACCCCCACCTCTCAACCCATTCCCTTCAGCTTTTCAAATCCACTTCCTTGCTATGTGTTTTCCTTGCTTTTGTACATCGCTTTCCTTCTCGGAAATGCCCTTAACTAGTCTCTTCCCTTTGATCGGCTGATGCATTCTTGCCTCATCCTCGATGTCCTACTCAAGCTTTACCTTCTACATGAAAATTTCTTTAACTGAGCCTGGAACAACTCACATTCATTCCCTCATAAAACTATAGCACCTTTAGTCATTAACATAGGACATACCACACTGCATTGTAATTTTTCATTTCGATGACTACTTACTTTTTCTATGTTTTTATTTATCTTTGAAAACTTAGAACCCTTGATCTATGTCTGGCATATAGTCAGTATCAGTGAATCTGTTGAATGTAATTGACTGTATGAAAAAGAATTTGAATGTAGGAGACATTGAGGTTTTTACTTGGAGGATCCTTTTGAGTTAATGAAGTCTAAGCTCCCACCCCGTGTAGAAATCTCTGTCCATTTCGACCATAACCAGTGGGATATTTGGTCTGTTATTTTAAATAATTTTCTGACCCAAACTGTCACCTTTTGTTTAACTACGTGTCCTATAGCAGTAGCAGTTGTGGGAGTGTTTGCTCCTTGGATCTCCACACTCTTCTCTTTAGTAATTAGAATTTATATTGTGCTCATAATTCCTTTTTAGTATTTTAAATAAAATTTTCACAGAAATAGTAATAGTGTATTCACAGTCAACACTTTTTAAGTTGAGAAGTCAGTAGAGAATATCAACATGGATTATATATTAATATCATGCTCAAAACTGACACTGTCCCATCCCTGGATAGTTCTTGGACATTCAGTTTTGTTTGTGTGTTTTCCCCTGATCATGTCAAGGGAAAGATCTTCTCTTGCTGAGTCTTTTTCTATGACCCTTTGTAAATCGTATGACCAAACTTTTGCAATGTAGTTTATGACTTTCAAGTTGTTTAATGTGAAGAGGAAATGAAATCTAAATGATAACTGAACAGTGTTTTGTCATTATCAGAGGGACAAAGAATGTAGAATTTAGACAAGATACAGGCCTGTTGGGGCACCTTGGTGGCTCAGTCAGTTAAGCATCTGTCTTTAGCTCAGGCCATGATCCTAGAGTCCTAGGATCAAGCCCCAGATTGGGCTCCCTGCTCAGCGGGGCATCTGCTTCTCCCTTGCCCTCTGCCTCTTCTCCCTGCTTGTGCTCTTTCTCTCTCTCTCTCTCAAATAAATAAATAAATAAATAAATAAATAAATAAATAAAATCTTTAAAAAAACATACAGGCCTGTTTTAGAGGCAGAAATCATGGGTGATCCAGGAGAGTTTTGAGGTATAACTGATATAAAATTGTTTGCAATGTGAATTTATCCAGCATCACTGTAACCAAAGAAATCCCTCCCTGCCTGTTATTGTTCACTGTTAGAAAGTATCTTTTCTGTTCTTTAAACAACTCTCCTGTACCCACTAGGACCTTTTTCATCCCTTGCCTATCCTACCACAGCTGGAAGTTGGCTAGCTTTCGGAATCGACACTAGAGAGCCTGTGTTTGCATTTTTTCCTCCACACCATCTGTTCACAGAATGGATTACAGTTGCCTCCAGTTAAAAAGCAGATTGTCTTGGCCCAAGGTCAGGAGAGAAGTCTCTGCATCATGTTTGATTGTTGAAAACCTCTTCCCCATCCCTGCAAGACAGGAATGTAACATCTGTAGTTAGAACTTGGGTCCCTTGACTGGTTCCTCTGGCTATTGCTTAGCAACTCTCAATTGGAAATTCACAAAAGCACCTCTTCCTTCTCTGGCCTGGCCCCTTATTTTTCATTTCAATGTGTTTTCTATTAGGCTCTTTTTTAAAATTTTAAGATGCCTGCTGTCAGCCTTGATTTACCTTCAAATGCGCTTATGCTCAGAACTTTCAGGGCTGTGGTCCCCATATACATTAGGACTGGTGAAAGACCTGTAGTTGTCTTTTGCCAAATCACTTTGGCATCATGTTCAAAAGAAAATTTTGTATGTTTCTGTCTCTTTACTTTGTTTATTAGAGATCAGGATCAGAGGAAGAGATGATAGTGAATCTGAACATTAAAATCTTCCACATATTGCTAGACCACCACTTTGGAAGAGAGGTAAAAAGACACGTCGTATATATATTTATTTTCAACCTGCCTCCTTCTCCAGAGCTTTCTGTTGGCATGTAGTAAAAGAATTTTCCATATCTCAGAGCCCTTATTTTCATTTTATTTTATTTTTACAGATTATTTATTTATTTATTTATTTGAGAGAGAGAGAGAGTACATGTGGTTGGGGGGAGGGGAAAAGGGGTGGGACAGAGGAAAGGGAGAGGGACAAGAAGACTCTAAGCTGAGCATGGAGCCTGAGGTGCGGCTTGATCCCACAACCCAGAGATCATGACCCAGGCCGAAATCAAGAGTCAAAAGCCCAACTGATTAAGCCATCCAGGCACTGCACCCCCCCCCCCCACATTTTCAAAATTAGAGGAAGTAGAAAAGTTCTTTTGTTAGATCCAGCCAATTGCAAAGTTATATGCCTTTTGGGGGATAGAAAATGCTGTTGGTGTAAATTGTCCAGAGCTGTAAAATGGCAAGAGTAATTGAGAATGAAAAGGTAAATGAAAAAATACTGAATATCTGTCCCTTCGCCTTTACCTTCAGGTGCACTGACGAAAGAGTTATTTGAAATCCAAAAGTGTAGGGTCAGTGTATGATTCTTCCTAAGGATTTCCTAATTTCTTAGTCAAGTGTCCTGACTTGTTTCCTTGGTGCTTCTGCAACATTCACTCTGCTACAGTGTCTCTTTTTCATTCCCATTCTTCTCAGATGTTGACCTCCCTTCCTCCAAAGGTCCAACTTCTACCTGTCAAAATTCAAGTAATCCTAGAATATCCAGTAAAAATGTTATTATTTTTTTTTCCATCAAGACTTCCCTGAATCTATTAGCTTGAGTTTCCAGGATGAAAGAGGGCTTTTTAGATAAATGGAAAAGACTATGAGTCATAGATTGTACTAGGAATACTATGGAGGGTTTATAATTATTTAGAGGGGCAATGTAGATTATAACCAGGTGGCAGATCACCTTGAACATCTACTCAAGATAGTTAAATATAAGAGGTAAAAGTTGTAAAATCATGAAGATTTTTATTTATCAGAACAGAATATCAAGAAGATTAGCTCTATGGCTGAATAGAAAATTTATTGGAGAAAACCCCTCTCAGATACTCTGTTTACTCCAAGTTCTATCTTAATCATTGTGCCAACTAACCACTGTGTTATTGGTACTTCCTATATGCTGGGGACTTTAGACTATTCAAAAGGATGTGGATTATAAAACGGCCACTACTGCTTCACTATTTGTGTAACCCTGGGCCAATATAAGAGTTAATTTCCTCATCTATAAAATGAGGAAAATAATATTTAAAATTTCACCAAGTTCTTTTGAGCATTAAAGGAAATAATGTATATAAAGTAATTAGTATAGTTTCTAGTCTATAGTAAGCATTCAATAATTGGTATATATTTGTAGTATTATTACTATTATTATCAATAATAATAACTACTCTTTGCTTGATTTCTTCAACTCATATTTCAATAAGATTATTGTACACATACCTACTAAAATCACCCATGGCTAAGGTTCGCTTCACATATAGAAAATGCTCCTTGTTCTGGGCTAAATTGTGCCCAAATACCCCCACTCCTCCGAAACAAAAGCAAAAACAAAAAACTTTGTGAAGTCCTAACCCTCAGAATTTTAGGATGTGACCTTCTCTAGT
This sequence comes from Enhydra lutris kenyoni, assembly GCF_002288905.1. Taxonomy (NCBI): domain Eukaryota; kingdom Metazoa; phylum Chordata; class Mammalia; order Carnivora; family Mustelidae; genus Enhydra; species Enhydra lutris. Next base: position 51,755,146 of record NW_019154086.1, read on the forward strand.
TATAAGGTTTTTACAGAGAAAATTAAGTTAAAATGTGGTCATTAAGGTAAATCCTAATCCAGTATGAAAGGTATCCTTATAAGAAGAGGAAATTTGGATACAGGTATGTACAGAGGGAAGGTGATATGAAGACACAAGGAGATGATGGCCATTCACAAATCAAAGAGAGAGACCTAGAACGGATCTTCCCCTCCCATAGCCCTCAGAGCAACCAGCCCTGATGGCACCTTGATCTCAGACTTTGAGTCTCAAGAAATGAGAAAGAAAATTTCTGTTGTTTAAGTCAAATGGTTTGTGGTACTTTGTTACGGCAGCCCTGGCAAACTAACTTAGACCCCTAAAACTTTCCCAAGGCATTCGTTATCTTTTAAATTACTTGCTTCATTCAGGGCCCCAGATGATAACTAGAGAGGGTAGATATTTTAAAATAGATAGGCAACCATATTACGTAAAGGAATTCCTATAAAATGGAGAGAGACTTATGAGAGTCTCTTAACAATCATGGGAGACAGAGCCTGAGATCCTTGTGAATTCTTAATTTGTAAAGATGACTAAAGAATGGAAATGCCCCACTAATGCTCTTCTTATGGATAGGTTTATAGTTTGCCTACAGTGCAGCCTCTTTGGACTTAAGATTCAACTTGGCCCCAGCCAAGTTGCATTTTATTGTATTCCTTGCAATTTGGGGAGTACTCTCAAGTAATGGGAACTATAAAAATAAACATTTGAATACCAAAGATCTACCTAACATTGCTGAAGTCTGCTGATGTGTACCCTACTATTTGGGACTCTAGGAAGTTGTCTCATAGAATCATAATATTTTACTGCTTGCTGAGAATTAAGAGGATTTTAGTCAACTTTCTCATATAATGGGTATAGAAAATGAATCCAGAAGATGGGAAATATCTTGGTCAGGGTTTTGCAGCTATTTTCAGTTTCCCCTAATGTCAATCTTCTATTTTAAACTCTTGGAGAGAGAGAGTCAGATAAACACAGTATTTTCCTGTCACCTTTTTCTTTTTGGTGTTGTCTTTTATTTCCTCCTTCTCAAGGTAACTATGGAAATAGAAGAAGCTAGATTCTGACCCTGTGACTGAGTGGAGCTCAATGACTTACATGCACCCCTGCTTGTCCTATAATCCAGCCAGCCTCGGAGAACTGCTTAGCTCCTAGCATCTCAATAATGCATTTCACACATTCTAGTTAGTGTTGTTTTGACATACAGCATTTGAAAGTGAAGGGAAGAAGTGAAGGGAACTTCGTCCTGGGTATCCGTTGCTGGACTTCTTCTAATTAGGAAAACATAATCACACAAAAAATAGTGTGAGAGAATTGTACCTTCTAAAATATATTCCTTAAAATTAAATGTCTTTCCTTTGTAGGAGACAGGTGGTGATATGCAAGAAAAGGGGGAAAAAATCACAAAACACCCCCTCAAAATTACCTTTTCTCTACCTAGGATTTTTATATTGTTCGCATGTACTGAGAACAATGCACCATCTGTCATCAATATTGGGAATAATCCAACTGAATTGTTAACTTTATCACTCTATATATCCCACATTACCCAATATACCACATTAATGGGCCTTAACATATATTGGAAGATGCAATAACTCCCAACCCCCACTGTGCATCAGACTTACCTTGTTAGCTTAACAGAAATAAATTAACATAGATGCCTATGTCCCACTTTCAGAAATTCTCAGTCATTTGGGCTGGAATGTGAATCATATGGCCGTTATTTCTTTAAAATCTTTCCAGGTGATTCTAATGTACAGACTGTTGAGGAGAAGGCAATTGATATGTGAAGTGGATGATATACAAGAATATTCCTCAGAATAAACAAAATAAAGTGAGAGGTTCCCTCTTACCTAGTTGAGATCTGAGATGGCAGAAAGCCTGAGAAGTGACCAGAGAAAGTCTGGAGGATGCTGCTGTAATCTTTTGTTCTTCCCCCAAACACATGGCATGTCATTTTAATCAGAGGAAGATGGTAGATTGCCGTGCATTGCCTGGCAGAGAAGAGCCAAATAATTCTCTGGCTTGATGAATGACTTTCTTCCTAAATAAGTGAAATGGATTTGTACTTATTTAATTTAACAAAGTCCTTTTATATGGCTTGGTCTGAGGTTAGTAGATGAAGTTAGTAGATGAAGGAGGAAGGTGCTAGTTAGAGTGCAGCTATTAGACCCCAATATACTAATGAGCGAACTATGGCATGTCATCAATGTGTGAAAAATGCGTAATTGTCACTAATGCCCTGCTAATGTGTTCATAATGATCTGTCAAAGTGCTAGAGCTAATTATTGTCATGGCAATTTGGCCCAACTTCGCTTGGATAATACTGGCATTGGTGAACAAGAACATGCATTGCCAGTTTGTTACCCACTTTGAGTCTTTTTTCCTCCTTGTATAGAAATGCTTTATGTCATTTTCTATATACTTTAAAATAAGTATTTAAATACCTCATTTTTGCTTTATTTCCTTGTTTTCCAAGCTCTGTGTTTCATCTTTTTTACCCCTATTTCTTTTTATTTTTATCACAGACTCAAATAGCCATGCGATCTCATCTTGGTTCTACTATAAGGGCAAGTCACTTCATCTCCCTGAACCTTTTTTCCTTAAGTATAGGAATAACGTAACTAGATAAGCAGTGATGAATGTCCTTCTTACTTTGAAATAGTAGACTTCTAGAATGCAACACTTCTTGCATGTCTGCCCTGTGTCTGTATCCATAGAATCATTTTTATCCAGTTTATTTATCACCATGATGACTCGTTTTTTGAACCATAGGTTGTACAGCAAGCCAGGTGCCTGCTGTTAATAGTCAATGGCATAGGAAATGAAGTTCACTTGCTATAGAGATGTAGAGGAGGGAGAAGAAAATAACCTTTAAATATGAAAACATACTTGCAAGTACATTGCAAGGTGACGACAATGCCACCTCCAAATTTTCTCCTAGAACAGTTATTTTTATGGAATAATGTTTAATTAATAATCTCTTAGATAATAAATTATTGTAGCAATGCCTAGGGTCTGTATAGCATCTAGTGAAGAGATCATACCTCTTCTCATTTTAGTTTATAACATCCCAGAGAGACAGTTGGACAGATAAAAATTATCCCTTCTTTTTTGGTAGGAAGCAAGATTTGGCCTTTGAGCTGTAGTTTGCCAACTCTTGCCTTAGAGTCATGCCCATATTGTATGGTTCTGAGACACTTAGACCAATAGGTACACTGATGTTCACATTCCAGTGTTCATAAGAAGGGATATTAATGTATCAAGATGCATTAAATTAACATTTAAGAGGTGATCTCTGTGCTGTTCAACTTGACGACTACTGAAAGCAAGACACATTTCTTGGAATGCACAAATTTTCCAATAAGCAACACGAAGTCTTTAATAGCAGATTTCCCAATTCTGTCCAAAGCTCATTGGGCTCCAAATATAAGTGGTTGTCCAGGCTGTCTCTTGCTTATACAGCTACTGTGTTTCTGAAAAACAATGCTAAAGTTGAAAATCTGTGAGATGATTTTTCTCCCTTTTTTCCCCCCATATAACTTCATCTATTACTTCTCCTGGGGAGGAAGAATATTGTGAAACATAATAAAGAGTGTGTCTTTTATAATACTAATATTCCCTTCATTTTTGGTAAGAACAATTTGTATTCACTTCATTCTCCTCTACAGTCCTCATTGAGAAAATTAGTCAAGAGATAACCAATATACATGATCTTTTATACACATATAATGCACATATGCATATGCCTACATGCCCACACAGTGCTAGATACGTCAATTAGTTAATACCTGTTTCATTGGGCATTCTGAATTGACACTTAGAACTTAGTATATCTGCAATAGAGAGTCCTTAGTTGAGAAAAACAAGATAAATGCTTTCTAGGAAAGAATCCACCAGTCTATTAATATGCTTCACTTGTTTGGATCTGATGAAACAAAAAAGAGTAACAAACAAGGAGTAAATAGCTCTTTTAAAATAAAGCAAGCATCTTCCTATATGAGTGCCAGTGAAGACTGATAAGTGGATAAGTGCATTTTGTCAGGATTCATTAAATATGCATAGTTTTGCTCTATAGAATAAAGAACATAAGGTAAGAAGCAGACTTTGATTTAGCATTCTGACTTAGTTGAATTTATCCTATTAATAATAAGATTATAAGTCCACACTGTTTTTGCTGTAGCAATTGTTGTAATAGACAAAAACAAAAAAACAAAAACTATAATCAATCCAAATATTCATCAATAAGAATGCTTGAAGGTATCATGTATATTCATATTATGAAATTGTTTGCCATCATTGATAAGAATGAGTTAGATCTGAATCTGTTGATGTGGAAGAATGTCCATGACTCATTAAATCATGGAGTCCTTTATATAGTGTGGCCCCCACTTTGTAAAAACAACCCCATGATATGTGTATAGGTTTAGATGGGCATGGAGAAATATGAAAACAAATATATCGAGGTTGTTAGCAGGCAAAGATGTGTAGAGATTGTGAACTTTTACTTACACAAGTTAGCAAGAAAAATAGATAGGGGAAAGCATGCAGATAAAGGAAATATAGGATATAATTACATAAATGTTTCCTTAATCTTAAACAGATAATACCAGTTAATGAGGTGAAATATACATCAATTATATGCCAACCAAAATATAAGAAAACATTAATTAATTTTAATAATCATAGATTATATAACTTTAATCTGACATATAATATAATAATAATGGCTAGGGATGCCTGGGGGCTCCGCTAGTTCAGCTTCTGACTTTTGATTTTGGCTCAGGTCATAATCTTAGGGTTGTGAGATTGTGCCCCATGTAGGGCTCTGTGCTCAGTATGGAGTCTGATTAAAATTCTCTCTCTTCCTCTGCCTCTGCCCCTCCCCCTGCTTGGGTGTGTCCTTTCTCTCTCTCAAAAATAAATAAAAATAAAATCTTTAAAAATAATAATAATAGTAGCTAAAACTATAATTCTAAATGTATGATCCAAGTACTGTGCTTAGCTGCAACTGGTAACTCCATTTTACAAATGAGACAACCATGATTAAATCAGTTGTTCATGCTCTTATGGTCTGAGGAGGTTGTTCTGAATTTTAAATCCCAATCTGCCTAAATCTAAAGCTGTTGTTCTCAGCAACATGTTGCAGTCATACAAAAGTATGGTAGTGTCGTAAAAAGGCTCCAGGTATATAGAGTTTTACACATGGGGAAACCAGTGATTATAGCATGCTGAATCAGAAATTCTGGATACAGAAAGGAATCTGGGTGAGACCCACAGTTTATGACAATGATTGAGTTTCCATCCTTCAATTTATATTTGTCTGCAAGTGGGTGTTTTCCTTTATGACATTATCCATGGTTATCCATGTTAGACTAATTTCCTTTCTTGTCAAAATATTTCTTCTAATCGTCCTTCTTCTGTTTATCACAAATCTTTTTGACTGTGCTTGTTCGTAAGGCTTCTATCTCCAGTCAGACAATTTTTTTCCCCTCCTAAGCCCTCTAATTTCTATAAATAATTCTTCAATTTCATTTCCAGTTAGACCAACTTTTACCTCCATTCTGCATGCCCACTTGATCCCAAGAGATTTTGATTTGGATAGTTTTCCAAAAATGTAAGTTATGTCATGTCACTTATCTACTTAGGATTCTTTAACATTTTTCCAGAGCTTTACAAATAAAATCCTAATTCCTATCCCATCCTACAAAGGCCACACATGGTCTGACCTTTTTCTAATTTCCAATAACATGTACTCTACTCTCCATGACTCAGACTAGCTATACTTTCTTTCTTATTGAAATGCCCAACCCTGGATCTCTAAGTCAGGGTCCTTGTCTCTTTCACTTCAGAGAAGTTTATCTGGCTACCAAAAAACTTTCTATATCAGCAGACTGTTTTAATTCTCAGCATAACTCCGAGTTATTCTCAGCATAGCTCTGAGAACATGTAGGGTATATTCTTTGTTATATCCGTGAATGATCATCTTTGTTTACTTGTAATTACTATAACAATAAAATTTATAGTCAATAATACAATTAAATTCTTCACTGATGTTTTTATGTCTTTAAAATCTACCTGAAGTAAAAACAACATTCAGAATGCCTACAAACATACAAATGCTTTTAATAAGAATGAACTTGTTTATAGCATGGTAGGACTCACTATTTTTTCTCTAAGCAATTACAGATAGTAAAAGAACAAACCAAGTGTAAGTTCTTTTTTTTTTTTAAAGATTTTATTTATTTATTTGACAGACAGAGATCACAAGTAGGCAGAGAGGCAGACAGAGAGAGAGAGAGAGAGGAGGAAGCAGGCTCTCT
>NW_019154086.1:51761589-51861480 GCF_002288905.1 Enhydra lutris kenyoni
ATTTATTTATTTGACAGACAGAGATCACAAGTAGGCAGAGAGGCAGACAGAGAGAGAGAGAGAGAGGAGGAAGCAGGCTCCCTTCTGAGCAGAGAGAGAGCCTGATGTGGGGCTCGATCCCAGGACCCTGGAATCATGACCTGAGCTGAAGGCAGAGGCTTTAACCCACTGAGCCACCCAGGCGCCCCCAAGTGTAAGTTCTAATACAAGTGTTACTTCTGCCAACTAGGACTATCTGAACTTGACCAAGGTTAATTTGACTTTGTCAAGTTCAATTCAATCAGTTGTAAACTTAAAATGATACTATCTAAAACACAAACTAGGTGAAATGGTTTTCTAGTTCAGGGGTAAGGGGATGGGGTTCTCATGTCAACCTTACTGCAGTATTTACAGTTGTAACTGACATTTATTTGTATAATTAGCTTATTTGTTGTCTGTACCACTGGACTGTATATCTCATGATGTCAGGGACAGTATCTATCTTGTAAGTCTGTGAATCTTCAGCATCTAATTCAGTGCCAAAACATAGAAGACCCTCAATAAATATTTATGGAACTAATTAGTTTTTATGAGGATCAAATAAGATGATATGTGTGGTATCTTTTTATGAATTCTAAAATACACTATAAATGTATAGTAGTAAATTATTCTCTTTACTACTCTAACTTCTTATTCTTCATACTGCAGAAGGAAGGCCACCCCTAGGGCGAGTGGGTTTCTGGAAAATATTTTTTGTAGAGGCTTTTATCTATGTAAATTTTAAAAGTTCCCCAAATTAATTTGTCTGTACTATTTTGGTAGCCAAGTGTCATGTGATCCCTTGAAAGAAATCCACATCAGCCACCAGGAGCAATCTACTAACTCAGCCACCCACAAGGAACTGGGCCTGGCCATGGGACCTCAGGTTGACTCCACAGTCACGAGTCTTGACAAACTCTTGGGGACATTTGTTTTACTTCACACAGTGAGGAGCTTTATAGTGCACTGTGAAGAGGAGAGACAGTTGTGCCTGGCTTTTGGCCCTAGAGGGTTACGAAAATTTTGAGAAAGGCAATCCAAGGTTTAGACCCCCTTGAGGCAGAGGAATAAGGTCATGGCTTTTCTTTCTTGGGTCTGAGGTGGAAGAGGGGTGCTGACACCTGGGGCATGGTACATTCGGAGAGATGTGCTAAACTAATCTGCTGGCTCTAATTCTGGCTCCCAGTTAACTGGTTATTTTCAAGCCATCTGCATTCTCTATTTCCTTATTGGTTAAAGGGGACTGCTGTTGTTTTTCTGTTCTTTTTCAATAGTCTGTGTGTGTATTTTTGTGTGTCATAGACATACATACTCTTTATGAAAAAAGAAACTGTTCTATAGAATTTAAATATTATTACCAGTCATGAAAATAAAAGGTGAAGTTTCTATGACTTTGAAGAAGTGTAGCATATTGGTCAATAAATTAAATAGTGAAGTTTTGTGTGATAAGGGAAACAGTATTTGAACTGGTAGGTGAAGAAAAGAGGGAATACAAAGTAAAAGCCTTGAAATTGTCTTGGAAATACATAGATACAGATAAGATAAATTCTGTTGATAGCTATCTTAAAATACGGAGCCAAAGAGTTGGATTTTATTTATCTGTAGAGAGGTTATTGAACATGGAACTGACTGACAAAAAAAGTTTTGGAAGTATTGATTTGGCATTAAGTAATGGATTATATAAATATTTATAAGTGTTAATTGACCCCACAGGGGCATCTTTGAAATGTGTTCTCCTCCAGCTTCCTTTAAATTTTGTTTTGGCATGAGTAAAAATACCTAATCTGTGAATATCCAATATGTAAATCAAAACAGTGCTGTTACTAGTTAGATGTAAAAACTGCTCTAAGGAAAAATGCTTAAAGACAGATTGGCAAGTAGTACAGAAATGTACTTTCTTTTGCTGAATCTAAAGAACCATTAACAACAAAAATTAAACCATGGCTTTCATGATATGTTTGTATACTTTCAAGGATAAAACTCCAATCTCACTGTAATTGCCTGATATAAAAGGTGTTGTTATTGTTTTGTCTTTTGTTTTGGAAACATTAGGTCAAGCTGTAGTTTGGCTTGTGAAAGTAAAACATTTTGTTACTGTAATAAGAAGGAATTGTTTTTCATCACACATTTTAACCTATAATGAGAGAGACAAGGTTTTTCTATTTGAGAAATAAATGATTAGATGCAAGAATACCTCATCATCAGTATTTAAAATTAATTCACCCACTGGGTGTTTTACCTTATTATGATTGTATTTATCAGAATTCAGAGTCTTCCTTGTAAGGAATTGATAAGACATACAACATTAATTGCAGTACCTCTCCAACTCAGATTATGTTCCAAAAGTTTCTTGGCAAGCCTTATTCTAATTATTTTAAAGTTCTGAAAAGTCAATCCTGCTATATTAATAGCAAAACTCACTGAATATTAATGAATTTAGTATATTGTTAGAGTCAAAAGTTATGAAAAGTAAATTATATACATGGTAAAAATATGCACAATAGTTATTATCCTACAAAGAAAGTAGTCATAAATGATAAGCAGTTCACATAAATGTTTATATTTTGAAATATTTTTATATAAAATGAGACTTCAGTGTATAGTAAAGTATGTTGGGATTTTAATCATGAAAATACTATCAGATTCAATGACAAAAGTTGTAATCTAGAATGCTCTTGAAGTGAATGTGTTAATTACATCCAGTTTCTTTACAATAAATTTCGGGACAATCACGAGTCTCAACTATAAAAGTTAAGACAATCCCTTATAGATATTATAAATGAAGTCTACCATTAAGTTATTATTATAAGTAACTAAAAATACTTTTGTTATTATTATAAATAACAAAAATACTTTTGTTGATAAATGAAGAGAAGGAAGGAAAGATGCAGCATTTTATGGATACCATGATAAGCACAATATAAAGCAAAAATCAAACTAAGGCATAAAAATTCTTACAGGAAAAATATTAAGTGTTAGTAGTATTTATCATTAGAAGGTAGGACTAAGGGAGTTTATTTTTTATTTTTAGGTGTATGATGAATTTCCTAATTTGATAAATGCATTTTCTTTAAAAAAACATTTTAAAATTTGTTTATTTTTAATGATGGAAGTATTTATTTATTTATTCATTCATTGATTCATTCAAATACTATCCCAGCAGCTTAGAACTATTTAGCATGGAATGCAGCTTAGAGTTCTTTTCCTCACCAGTGGTTAAAATAGCCTCTTTTTCTTCTCTCAGTAATAATATAATGATGATCATAATAGTGATGATAGACAAGGAAGACAAAGCATGTATTTGAAAAACATTACATGCATTTCAAAGCAATCTTCACATAGCTTTACTCATTTGGTCCTCATGATATCAACTCTGTGGCGTAAATAACTTATTTACCAAAAGAAATCAGTCCTTTTTTTGTCCGGGTCCAAGGCAGAAGGATTAAAGGAGCTATACAATTGGCAGGGAGGCATCTTGCATCTTGGCTGAGCCATTATTTATTTACCCAGGAGTATATTCCTCACCACTTCCTTGTTCTCAAAACCCCCATTGGCAGTAATTCATACTTTGGGATCCTAGAAGAACTTGTGACCTCCAGTTCCCAAGTCTAGATTCAGTTTCACAAGTTGTTAGAAAACTTTGTAGGCTGACTGTAGTTTGGGCGATACCAAAAAATACATCAGCAAAGAAGTGTTAATAGTTATAGTGGCTTCAGAAAGGAAGCAGTGATTGTCAACAACAGGGATTTTTCTGTTCACCCTATGTTGCACTTTGCTGTTCTTTTGAAATTGATGCATTTGAGGGATAATAGAGCAAACCAAAAATAGCTAAGTTGTAGATGACAAGATGTCTGGTTTTTACCATTACAGTTGACTTGCTTAATGACATGGGGTCAGACATTTCATCCCTCATTTCATTTCTAGTAAAATATATTTAATATTGTAATAATACTTGTTAAGCTTATTGAAACTTTTAGAAGGTAGGTACTGTCAGGTGGTAGTATACCCATAAAATGACCAACACTTCTTAGTTTCCTCAAAGCTTTTCCCGAAAATAGAATGTTTCCATGCAAAAAATAAGGATCTTCTTAAATACATTACAAACCAGCTTCTTATCTTATTACAACTTTATGCAGTTTTATTGAAAATGTCAAGAGAACCATTGCTCTCCTCAGCAGAATAGAGAATTTTTCATTTTCCTGCAAAGTAGTAATGACTTTTTTTCCATACAAGATCTAATCTCTTGACTATTGATCTGTCTCATCATATAAGTTGAGTACTATGTAGACAACACTCTCTTTCATGTATGGTATTAATGACGGAACATTGCATTATACATTAAATGGAGGAAATTGAAGAGGTTACTATAATACAATGTAAAAATTCTTGTGTGTTTTGTGTCACCAGACTAGGATTTTTAAATTTTTTAGATAATTGTCTTTGATCACATTGGTCTACTCAACCTAGAATGTTCTTCTTCACCTTTGGTATGTGCAAAACCAGTTGTTGGTTTGTAAGCTTCCCAGATATTACCTGAAACCGGTCCCTGTATGTGGAGAGCATGGAGAGACTGAAGAAAGAGGCAGACCATTCCAGAGTGGTAGGTGGCAGTTTTGATGAGCAAGGGAATTAACATAGGAGAGTTGCTGTGGGCAGCTGCTAGAGAAGTAGGTCTCTGCACCTGCCCACCAAATCTTAAAAGTTTAGAAGAAGGCTTTAACTGGGTTCTGTCATGTATACTGACAGATGATCTCAACACCATATCACTGTCTCAAGGTTGTGTCCTCACCTTGGGGGTGAGGAAGGCAAGAAGAATGTCCCTTCCAAGGATGGGGGAGGAGGTAAGGAGACTCTAATTGCTGGGGTTGAACTGATGGGTTAACTGGCTGTCATGTCTTTTTGATGACCTCCACCAACACCAATCCAAAGTCAACTACCCCATGAGACATAGATATTGATTACAGAATCTCATTTTATAGTATGTGATAATGTAGATGCTATTTACCCAGATTATTGGAATCCCTTTTTCTTCAATATGTTAAATGGTTCAACACAAATTTCACTTAATGAAAGAAATTCAGAAGTCTTCCTCACATTTCTGAAAATATCTAAGTTGTTATTTGGGGGAGGTATGGTGGGGGGAAGTTGAGAGATTATGTGAATGTCTGGTAACTTTTGTCACAATTTTGTATTGTGGTAAAATACACATCACATAAAATTTAATGTCTTAACCATTTTTTTTTTTTTTTGACAATCAAGATGGTGTTTTATTGCCAAGCACCTCTGGATTTTTCTCGGGGCTTTCTTTGAAACAATTAACCTTAATATAGCTACACTAAATTATTAAATAAGCATGAAAGCAAATAGTATTTTAGGAGAAGCTGTCAGCAAACAAACATTAAGATGCATAGAATCCTAGTAAGATAATTTTTTTTCCTTTTTTTTAATACATTTTTTAAAAATTTCTTTTCAGCATAACAGAATTCATTGTTTTTGCACCACACCCAGTGCTCCATGCAATACATGCCCTTCTTAATACCCACCACCTGGCTCCCTCAACCTCCCACCCCCCGCCCCTTCAAAACCCTCAATTGTTTTTCAGAGTCCATAGTCTCTCATGGTTCACCTCCCCTTACAATTTCCCTCAACTCCCTTCTCCTCTCCATCTCCCTATGTCCTCCATGTTATTTGTTATGCTCCATAAATAAGTGAAACCATATGATAATTGACTCTTTCTGCTTGACTTATTTCGCTCAGCATAATCTCTTCCAGTCCTGTCCATGTTGCTACAAAAGTTGGGTATTCATCCTTTCTGATGGAGGCATAATTCTCCATAGTGCATATGGACCACATCTTCCTTATCCATTCGTCCGTTGAAGGGCATCTTGGTTCTTTCCACAGTTTGGCGGCCATGCCCATTGCTGCTATAAACATTGGGTACAGATGGCCCTTCTTTTCACTACATCTGTATCTTTGGGGTAAATACCCAGTAGTGCAATTGCAGGGTCATAGGGAAGCTCTATTTTTAATTTCTTAAGGAATCTCCACACTGTTCTCCTTCTCAAACTCAACACACACAAAACGATAATCATATCAAAAAATGGGCAGAAGATATGAATAGACACTTCTCCAATGAAGACATACAAATGGCTATCAGACACATGAAAAATGTTCATCATCACTAGCCATCAGGGAGATTCAAATTAAAACCACATTGAGATACTACATTACACCAGTTAGACCGGCCAAAATTAGCAAGACAGGAAACAAAGTGTGTTGGAGAGGATGTGGAGAAAGGGGAACCCTCTTACACTGTTGGTGGGAATGCTAGTTGGTACAGCCACTTTGGAGAACAGTGTGGAGATTCCTTAAGAAATTAAAAATAGAGCTTCACTATGACCCTGCAATTGCATTACTGGGTATTTACCCCAAAGATACAGATGTAGTGTCTTAACCATTTTTAAATGTACAGTTGAGTGATATTAAGTACATTCATATTGTTGTACAACCATTACCATCATCAATCTCCAGAACTCTTATTTTGTAAAACTGAAACTCTACATTAAACAAGAACTCCTCATTCCTTTTCTCCCAGCTCCTGACAACCACCATTCTATGTCCTGTCTCTATGATTTTGACTATTTGCAGTACCTCATGTAAGTGAAATCATACAGGATTTATCTTTTTGTGACTGGCTTATTTCACTTAGCATAATGTCTTCAAGGCTTATCTGTGTTTTAGGATATGCCAGAACTTACTTATATTTTAAGGTGGAATAATATGCAATTGTATGTGTATATCACATTTTGCTTATCCATTCTTCTGTCAAGAGACACTTGGGTTTCTTCCACATTTTATCTATTGTGAATAACTCTGCCAGGAACATGAGTATGCAAATATCTATTCAAGACCCTGATTCTATTGTATATATACTCAGAAGTGAAATTGTTGGACGATATAGTAATCTATTTTTAATGTTTTGATGAACCGCCATACTGTTTTCCAAAGTGACTGTACCATTTTACATTTCCACCAACAGTGTGCAAGGGGTTCAGTTTCTCCATATCCTCACCAGCAGTTGGGATTTTCTGTTCTTTTGATAATAGCCATTCTAGTGGGCATGAAGTGGTGTTTCATTGTAGTTTTGATTGTATTCCTGTAATGATTAGTGATCTTAAGCATCCTTTCCTATGCTTATTGGTCATTTGTTTATCTGTAGAAATGTCTATTTAAATCCTTTGCCCATTTTTTAATTGGGTTGTTTATTTTTTGTTCCAAAGTTTTACGTGTTTGCTACATATTCTGGATATTTATCTCTTACCAAATACATGGTTTAGAAACATTTTATCCCATTCTGTGGATTACTTTTTACTCTGTTTTTGGTATTTCTTGGTGTGTGAATCTTTAACATTTTCATGAAGTTCATTTTGTCTATTTTTTTTCAAATTTTACCTATGCCTTTGTTGTCAAATCCAAGCAATCTACCAAATCCAATATGGTGAAGATTTTGCCCTATGTTTCCTTTGAGGAGTTTTAAAATTTTATATCTCACATTTAGGTCATGGATCTCATTTTTTTTCTTTTTTCTTTTTTCTTTTTTAAATTTAGTTCATTACCCAACATATAGTATATACTTCATTTCAGATATAGAGTTCAGTAATTTATCAGTTGCATGTAATACCCAGTGCTCATCACATCACCTGCCCTCTTTAACCCACTGAGCCACCCAGGTGCCCCCCCCTTTTTTTAAAGATTTTATTCATTTATTTGACACAGAGATAGAGATCACAAGTAGGCAGAGCAGCAGGCAGAGACAGAGGAGAAGCAAGCTCCCTGCTGAACAGAGAGCCCGATGCGGGGCTCGATCCCAGGACCCTGAGATCATGACCTGAGCCGAAGGCAGAGGCTCACCTGCCCTCTTTAAAGCCCATCACCCAGTCACCCCATCTGTCCACCCAGCCCTGCTCCAGCAACCCTGTTTGTTTCTCAGTTAAGAGTCTCTCATGGTTTATCTCCTTCTCTGATTTCTTCCCATTCAGTTTTCCCTCCCTTTCCCTATGAACCTCTGCACTGTTTCTTATATTCGACATGTGAGTGAAACCATTTGATAATTGTCTTTCTCTGAGTTATTTCACTCAGCGTACTACCATCCAGTTCCATCCATATCAATGTAAATGGTAAGTAAGATTTCATTCATCTGATAGCTGAATAATATTCTATTGAATATATATACTTTTAAATTTTAATATATATTCTATTAAATTATATATATATATGTATTTTATATATATTCCAATGATCTGGGTAAATAGAGAGCATCTACATTATCACATACTATAAAATGAGATTTTGCAATCAATATATATGTGTCAGGGGGTAGTTGACTTTGGATTGGTGTTGATGGAGGTCATCCAAATGACATGACAGATAGTCATGTCATTCATATATATATAAAATATATATGAAATATATATGAAATATATATGAAAAATATATGAAATATATGAAATATAATAAAATATATATGAAATATACATATAAATATATATTTATATATATATATATAAAATATCTTCTTTATCCATTCCTCTGTCAATGGATATCTGGGCTATTTCCATAGTTGGCTATTGTGGACATTACTGCTATAAGCATTGGGGTGCAGATGCCCCTTTGGATCACTACATTTGTATCTATAGGGCAAATCCCTAGTAATGTAATTGCTAGGTTGTAGGGTAGCTCTATTTTTGACTTATTGAGAAACCTCCATATGTTTTCCAGAGCAGCTGTACGAACTTGCATTCCTACCAACAGTGTAAGAGGGTTCCCCTTTCTCTACAGGTCATGGATCTATTTTAGGTTAGTTTTTTAGGCGGTGTTAGGTAAAGATCCAACCTAATTTTTTTGCATGAGAATATACAGTTTTTCCAGCACCTTTTTTCTTTCTTTCTTTTTTTTTTTTTTTTAAGAGAGAGAAAGCATACACAAATGACGTGGGGACAGAGGGAGGGGCCCAACATGGGGCTTGATCCCAGGACCCTGACATCATGACCTGAGCCAAAGCCAGGAGTTGGCTTAACCAACTGAGTCATCCAGGTCCCTCCCCCAACCCAGCATCCTTTAAAAAAAAAAAAAAAAAAATGATTGTCATTTCCCCCATTTAATGGTCTTGGCTCTCTTGTCAAAAATCATTTGGTCATGTATATAAAGATTAATATCTGGACTTTGTAGTCTGTTGAGTTGTAAATCTGTTTTTACTCTGGTACCTTACTGTTTTGATTACTGTATCTTTGTAGCAAGTTTTAAAATTAGGATATTTGAATTCTCCAGCTTTATTCTTCCTTTTCAGAATTTTTTTTTCTGCCTATTCATGGTCTTTTGAGATGCTATCTGCATTTTAGGATGGGTTTTTCTGTATCTTTAAAAACTGTATTTGGTGGATAATAGATAATAAAAATAACTGTATTTGGGATTTTGATAGGGATTGCATAAATGTGTAAATTGTTTTTGGTAGTATTGACATCTTAACAATATCAAATCTTCTAATCCCTGAACAGAAACATCTTCCCATTTATTTGTGTCTTTTTAAATTTCTTACACTTTTTAAAAAGTGTACAAATTTGTCTCTTTAAATTTAAATTTCATTTAAATGTTTTGGGGTGCCTGGGTGGCTCAGTCAGTTAAAGCAGCTGTGTTTGGCTCATGTCATGATCCCAGTGTCCTGGGATTGAGCCCCCAACATGGGGCTCCCTGCTCAGTGGAGAGCCTGCTTCTCCCTCTTCTTCCACCTTCTGCTCTGCCTACTTGTGCTCTCTCTCTCTGTCAAATAAATAAATAAAATCCTTAAAAAAAAAAGAAAAGAAAAGAAAAGAAATGTTTTGTGGTTTTCATTACCCAAGTTTTTTACCTCCTTGGCCTATTCCTAAGCATTTTCCTTTTTTTCAATGCAATTGCAAATGGATTTTTTTTTTAATTTCTTTTTTGGATAGAAATGAAACTGATTTTTGTTGACTTTGTGTCCTCCTGTGTTGCTGAGTTCATGTATTAGTTCTAACTTTTTTTTTTTTTTTGGTGGAATCTTTAGAATTTTATATATATAAGATCATCTCATCTGCAAATAGAGGTAATTACACCTCTTTTGTTTTGGATGTCATTCGCTTATTTTTTTCTTGATAATGTCTCTGGCTACGACTTCCAGTACTTTGTTGAATAGAAGTGATGAAAGAGGGTATCTTTGCTATCTTTCTGATTTTAGAGGAAACACTTTCAGTTTTTCACCTTTGAGTATGATGTTTGCAGTAGGATTTTCGTATATGGCTTTATTATGTTTAGGCAGTTTCCTTTTATTCCTAGTTTGTTGAGTGTTTTTTACTATTAAAGTGTTATATTTTGTCAACTTTTTCTCCTGAATCGAGATTTCATGTTATTTTCTTTTTTCTTTTTTCCCCTTCTTTCTGTTAAGGTAGTTTCTAATGGTGATTAAGTTTTGTATGTAGACCCACCCTTGGATTTCAGTGGTAAATCTTACATGTGCCATAGCGTGTAATCTTTTTAGTGTGATACTGAATTTGATGATGCTTTGTTGAGGATTTTTGCATTAGTGTTTTCTTGTAGTGTCTTTGTCTGACATTGATATCAGGGTAATATTGCCTTCATACAATGAGTTAAGAAGTGCACCTTTCTCTGTATAATTTGGGAAAAATTTAATAAAGGTCGGTGTCAGTTCTTCCTTAAATGTTTAGTTGAATTTACTGGTGAAGCTGTCAGGTTCAGGGCTTTTCTTTGCTGGGAGATTCTGGTTACCGATTCTATCTTCTTACTAGTTATAGGTCTCTTCACATTTTCTATTTTTCATTGTTTGGTCTTGGTAGGTTTTGTGTTTCTAGGAATGTGTTCATTTCATCTAGGTTATCTAATTTGTCAGTGTACAATTGCTCATAAGGATCTCTTATAATCTTTTTTTTTTTTTCTATAGAATTGGTCATACTATCCCCACTTCCATTTCTAGGTTTAGTAATGTGAGTCTCTTCTCTTTTTTTCTTAGTCCATCTAGCTAAAGATTTGTCAATTTTGTTGATCTTTTTGATAACCAACTTCTTTTTTAAAAATTTCTTTATCATTTTTCTAGTCTTTATTCCACTTATCTCTATACTAATCTTTATTATTTCCTTCCTTTTGATAGCTTTGGCTTCTTCTTTTTCTAGTTCCATAATTGCTAAAATTAGATTGTTGGTTTGAGATTTTTTTTTAATGTAACTTTTTTTTAGCTTTAATTTTCTCCCTTAGTACCGCTTTCATTGTAATTTATAAGTATCAATATGTTGTGTTTTCATTTTCATTCATTTCTACATATTCTCTAATGTCCCTTGTGATTTCTTTGATCCATTGATTAACAATGTGTTCTTTTTAATTTCCACAAATTTGTGAAAATTTTAGTTTTACTTCTGTTATTGATTTCTAACTTCATCCTGTTATCATCCTTTGTAGATATCTAACTATTGAGACTTAATTTGTGACCGAATATATTATCTTTCCTGGAAAATGTCCCATGTGCACTTGAAAAACATGTTTTCTGTTGTTGGAGGGTAAAGTGTTCTCTATATGCCTGTTAGAGATCTAGTTGCTTTGTTATCTTGTTCATATCCTCTACTTCATTACTTATCTTCTGTGTAGTTTTCTATACATTATTAAGAGCGGGATATTGAAGTCTCCAACTGTTATTGTAGAAATGGCTTCCCCCCCTCCAGTTCGTTCAATTTTGCTTCATATTTTGATGGTCCATTATTAGGTGTATAAGTGTTTATAATTGTTATATCTTCTTGGCATATTGAATGCTTTATTAATATGTCCTTTATTTATCTTACAGAATTTTTTTTAAAGATTTTATTTATTTATTTGACAGAGATCACAAGTAGGCAGAGAGGCAGGCAGAGAGAGAGGAAGAAGCAGGCTCCCTGCTAAGCAGAGAGCCCAATGCAGGACTAGATCCCAGGACCCTGGGATCATGACCTGAGCTGAAGGCAGAGGCTTTAACCCACTGAGCCACCCAGGTGCCCCTGTCTTACAGAATTTTTTAGTTGAATTCTATTTTGTCTAATGTTAGCATAGCTTCCTCTGCTCTCCTTTGGTTACTATTTGCATGGAATATTGCTTTCAGTCCCTTTAATTTATTTGTGTCTTTTAATCTCAGGTGAGTCTCTTATAGACAGCTTATAGTTGGATCATGGTTTGTTTGTTTGGTTGGTTTTTTCCCATTCTACTAATCTTTGTCTTTGATTAGACAGGTTTTATGATTACTATAGACCACCTCTGTGCCAAAGTATAATCCTGAGGGAAAATTACATGATTCTTAGGTCCTTTCTGCACATGTATCTTCCTTTGGGCTTGTTCGGTGATTCTCTCATTTCCCCGGTATATGTGGTCGCTCTTAACTATCTTAGTCTTCAATATCTGGCTCCCAAAAGAGGAAAAAAAATGAGGGGAAAGAAGGTGCCAACCCTCTAATCCTCTGGAATTTACTTTAGCCAAAGGGGCAGGGGTTTGCAATAACGAGAGGAGAGGTGCAAGAACAATGGCCTCCTCCTCTTTCTCTTTACATCTCTGATTGCATTCAGCAATCAAAGCATAGATCTCCAATAGATATTTGGAGGACAAGGTCCTCTTTGCCCACCTTGGTTTCCATAGACTGTGTGAAAGCTGTTCCATGAACATGTATATCATTGTCTGCCATGTGGCTGAGGTGGAGAGTGGGAGGATGGGTAACTGCTGCTGTGTTAAACCAAAATTTATCATCCAAGCCTTCCTCTGGAAATTGCAAGTTTTTAATAGACTGAAGAGTTCCAAAATAGTACATCGGCTAGATTCTGCCAGGGCAAATGTTGTCTAGGTCAGGACGACAGATTTCTGATGTTTCCTACTCCACCATCTTCCCAGAATCCTCCTAGTTCTCTTATAACTTTTATGCTAAATTCCTGCTCTTGTTGAATTCTTAATTGTGTATTTATAGAGTCCCTTATTTTAGCTGATGTCTCGTCTCTGCCTTGAATTCCCTCCTACACCACTTCTCTTCTCTTCTTCAAAACACTACAACCACAAAATTGTTATGTGAATAGAATTTTTTGAAGGCTTGAAGATAAGAAAGGGACATAGAATATAGCACACAATAAAACAATTTAAAATTATAGTTTTTCTATTATAATATTCTTCTTTCTTCCTGACTTCATAGTGCTTTGTATTAGTTTGCTAGAGCTACCATAACAAAATGCCATAGACTTTAGTATCTTAAATAATTGATAATATCTAACAATTCTAGAAGTCCAAGATCAAGGTTCTAGCCCTTCCCTTATATAAGGACACTAGTCACATTAGTTTAGGAACCTGCTCTAAATGTCTCATTTTGAAATGTTCATCTGTTTAAAGGTTTTATCTCCAAAAATGATTACATTCTGATGTCCTAGATTCACCTATGGATTTTGGATGGACAAAATTTAACCCATAACAATCTATTTTCCCTAAGATCCCAGACTACCTTTATGTTCCTCGGGTAACCCTTCTTCTCCTCTTCTCCAGGTTCCTGTGCCAATCCACTAAAAAATTTGTCATTCTTGAGCTGCAAGAGGGCAACCCCACTTTCCTGTACTTTATTATTTCTTGGTCTCTCTTTACTTTTGACAGACCTACCAGAATGGGGAGAGGGAACATAACCAAAGAGTACCAAAAACATGTTTTCTAGAAGATAAGAGTAATTCTCTTCTTGGAATGAACGCTTCCATCATTGTGACTCAGATTATAGCTGGTGTTGTAAATAACATTTTTCTTCTGACTACTCTATGTGCATCACATTCAGTCTTTTATTAAAACTATTTGCTACATCAGTCTGCCTCACCCTGTAAGGTGTTTGTACGCATAGGCTATGTCTTATTTATTATTGTATTGCTTACGACCTCTGTCTGAAGACCTTTATATCATAGGGTTTTCTTTTTTTCTAGCTTTCTTCTTTATGCTCATGGAAAAGCTGTGATTTCTTTTCAATGTTATGCACTTAATAAAATTGTTTCTTCTTCAAAATTTCAGGCTAAACTTTCACACGTTCAGTCTTAAGCTTTGTTTTTGAATCTGTCCTTACAACTTACTTACATTCTTCCATTAGCACAAGTTACCTTATCCAGCTCCAGAATGTTTACTTATTAATTTCATAGCCATCTTGGTTTATTAAAAATAAGTATTCTTTTCTGATAAGGTAAAATTCTAGTTTATTGGCCACGAATTTATGTTCCATCTTTTAAAATACTGCCTGTTTTTGAAATCTTATATAAGGCAGTATTATAACCACCTTTGTGTTTTTCTTCAGTTCAATGTATTCACACACGTATATACATACATATACACATGTGTATACATGTGTGTATATACATGTGTATATGTATGTATATACATGCATACATATAATTATACATGCATATTATGTAGGCCTTGAAAATACAAATATTTTTCCTAGGAATAATTGCAATTCTTCTATTCTGACTTATGTCTGTGATTTAGAGGCATTTCTCATTGCTCTAAGAAATAACTCCACAATTAATAGAAGTACTGACTTCTATTATAGCCTGTCTCTCTTTTTTTTCTTTAAGATTTTTATTTATTTATTTGACCGAGAAAGAGAGAGAGAAAGCACAAGCAGGGGGAGTGTAAGAGGGAGAAACAGGCTCCCCCACTGAGCAGGGAGCCTGATGCCTGTCTCCATCCCAGGATCCTGGGATCATGACCTGAGCCGAAGAAAGTGTCTAAAGCAACTGAGCTACCCAGTGCCCCTATTACAGCTTGTCTTGATGAAACATTCAGTTACTAGTTCTTCCTTTACTATGTCATATTCATAGTAAATCCTAGCAAAAGCATTCAGTGTAATTGTTGACATTACTTTTCCTTTGAGTTTGAGAGCTAAGAATTCTATTGGCTAGAGTCAGCTTATTCAAGCTAGCCATCTTTTAGGAGGTTTATAAAGTAGATTCAAAGCCAGGATTTTCCAAATAATATTCACTTAACCTTGAGAATGTTTTGTTGAACAAAGCTAAATTTTTTTTCTTTCAGTTGATCCCTTATTTTGTTTAGAATCTATAATCACTGTCAGTTATGGAGATTTGTTAGAACTTTTCACTTCTTGTTTTTCTATATTGAGAAATATGTATGTTTTCCGACATACAAGTGGACTACAAGTGAACTACATAGGTATGAACAAAAGTATTTTGGAGCACTGCCAGAAGAGTTAACATGTCTCCTGCCCTACTTTTGGCAATCACCTGTTTTGGAGTTCTGAGTGCAAGGTTATTTCAGTCCCGTTTCACTGTATATTAGCATGGTTTTAACCTGTCAGGGGATGTTCTCCACCTTCTCTATGCACAGCTGCTGAAGAACACTGTGGGCATCCTTCTGAGACTTTACCAGTGCTCTTCTCACACTATTAATTAAAGGAGAAATATTATTACAGCATTTAAAAGAACCTATCAGGCAGCTAACATTTTCCACCCACCTGCATTTACCAGGAGCAATTTTGCTCCCACTCACTCATCTGCCACTCATGTCCTTAGGTTAACAGAATATTTGTTTGTGCTCACAGACCCACATATTCCGAGATGGCATACAGTCACAGTCATTATGCCTGGAAGAAATGTGTGGGGAAACAAAGATAAGAGAACCAGTGAGTAATTACTCTTGCTTGTAAGCAGTGGGTTTTATATGAAATAAAAAGAAAGGTAAAAAAAGGAATAATTATAAGAAGAGAAAGAAATACCCCGTTCAGAGATGAAGAAACTTAGGTCAGAAAGAAGTACATTTAGTAGGAAGTGAGGAAATAAAAGAGATATAAATCATAAGATATATTTGCATCCTAATATCTTTATAATGGATGGTTGCCTGATCCTTCTTTTTATGTTTTATGAAATGTTTAGCACACACAAACTCCACCCCCAGCTTAAGAAATAGGTCAATGACTCTATCTTGAAGATGGCAGTTGGTTGTGATTTCTTTAGTTTAAGGTGTCGGATATACACATTGAAAAAATATAGGCTAGGGGCGCCTGGATGGCTCAGTGGGTTAAAGCCTCTGCCTTCAGCTCAGGTCAGGATCCCAGGGTCCTGGGATCGAGCCCCGCATCGGGCTCTCTGCTCAGCAGGGAGCCTGCTTCCCTTCCTCTTTCTCTGCTTGCCTCTCTGCCTACTTGTGATCTCTGTCTGTCGAATAAATAAATAAAATCTTAAAAAAATATATAGGCTATATCTGTGCCTTTGACTTCTCCTAATGCAAGGATCCAATTAGTTTAGTACTAATCTAATCAACTGCTGTTGTGCAGGTTATTAATGTCTAATGTGCCAATTGGAATTATTTAGCAAGGTGTGGTGGTAATTGTATCAGGTCCAAGATATGTCAGCTGCCTTTTCCCTAAAGACTGACAAATCAAATCAATCCACCCCTCCCCCATCATTCATATTTTGTGAAGGGCTAAGCAATGCAGATAGCAGGAAAGGGACTCCGAAAGATAGAAAGACTCTGTGTGTGTGTGTGTGTGTGTGTGTGTGTGTGTCTGTGTTTGATAAGAAAATTCAGAAAAGATTACAATAAATGGGTCTTTGGTTCTGGTACCTAGAACATTCCTTCATCCCTTTTTAAGGTAATATAGGGAGGATAACCCTGAAGAGCACAGAATTGATCTACCATTTCTTAATTCCAGCCCTTAACACCAAATAGTTATTCAGTAAGATGATTTTCTAAAATGATAAATGAACAAATATGCATTATTTCTCAGGCACTTCCTCAATACCTCCTTGGGGACTATGTCACTAGACTTTGATCCTTTGAAACTTTTCTCCATGTTCCTTGAAACTTTATTCACTTAAATAAAAATATGTGTGGAGAGCATCTTGAATGACAGTTTTTTTTGGAATGGCCGTGTAAAGACACAAACAGTGATAAAAAGTCTGAGTAGTTAATGTCAAAAACTATTGCCATGGGTGTAAAAACACACTGATTCTCATTGCTTATCAATCCTGGTCTTCACTTTTATAAAAAGTTGATGAGTCTTGGAAGGAGATGCTTTTGATAGAAGTAAGATATTGGCCTCAAAGAAATCGAGTCTCTCCTAGCTCATTTCACTAGAAAGAGATAAAGCTTACTTGGAGTAAACTGCAGTTTATTGTCAAGGATATTGTTTCCAGACTTATCATCCTAAGGATTAAATCTAAGGACATTCTTGTTGAGTTCCTTCCTTTAGGCTCTTTTCCCTGGTGTTTTATTTTCCCAAGGGCTGTGTTGTAAAATCCCCTCACTGGCACCACCCCCTCAAAAAAAGCTGCTGAAGGGCATAGGCTATGCAAAATTTACACAATATAGGTACCTAGAGCTGGACTGACCTTTGACACCTTTTCTGTGTTACCAGGATGATATGATTGTTTAATACAGTGTGAGGCCTCAGTGATGTGTTGAAGACAGACCAAGTCTATGTCTTTATTATTTTGCCATTTTAAAACCTTGAGTATCTTGATCCTATTTATTTGACCAAAAACATTTTAATCATCCTGCAACTACTGATTCAAGGGGAAATTATCTTTTTTTTAAAAAAAGATTTATTTATTTATGTATTTGAGAAGGAGAAAGAGAGAAAATATGGCGGGGAGAAGAGGGGCAGAGGGAGAGGTAAAAAAAGACCCCCAACTGAGCAGGGAGCTTGACTGGGGGGTGTGGACCTGGATCCCAGAACCCCAGGATCATGACCTGAACCAAAGGCAGACATTTAACTGAGTCACTCAGGTGCCCCAAGGGGAAATATGATCTTTACACATTGATAGATGGTTTAATTAATGAATTTAAAATATGCACATAGTATAGATGTACCTCAGCTTAGAATAGAGCTGAACTCAAAGTAATATATATTACAGCCTATGTTCTCAATAAGTTTAAAAGATAATCTGAAATATATTCAATAGTAATCAAAATTCAGAGGTTCAAGTAAACCAAAATTTCTTTTATGGGAGCTACATTTTCCTTCCATTACTTTAGTTTGGCAAAAACAATTTTATACAAAGTAAAGATATCAAACGGATAGGCAGATATGTAAATGCAGTCCAGAGTTTATAACAGGACTGTTTACTTATTTACATCCCACATAACTCCAAAAATGCTCTTTGGTGGAGAAGAATAATTACCAAATACATTATTCAAATCTGTATTTGTTCTGTTAATAATTCTTAGGTTTTTTTATTGTATATATTACTTTTTTAAAAAAATCATTAAAATCAGTTAGCACCTTTCATTACAGAATAATGTTTGAACATCTTACATTGTTATTTCATAGTAGGGACTTTGATTTGGTCAACATTTTTATATAGAAACAGGTGTGCATAAAGACAGAATGTCTTTCATCTAATACATCACTCATATCAAAGTATTAAAAATGCATTCCAACTGGTGAATTTATTATTGTGTTCCAGTAATGAGCAAATATATCTAATGGCCTTTTTTTTTTTTTTTTTAATTCTTCCTTCAGATGTAACTTGGCATAACAAAGCTTTTCTTCCTCCCAAATGTGAGCAGGTTATGGGCTTTTGTGACAGTCCTTCTTATGTCCCCTTGCAATGGAGGTTAATGCCTTCTTCTCAAGGAATCTATCTAGACTGTTACCATCCAGCAGCTTCCCTATATTCATATATCCTCACACATTAACTCACTATTGAAGTCTGATGAATGCCTGCATTGAATGGACGCATTTGGCCTGCCAGATACCTTTTCCTTTATTTCTGAAAAAGCAACTAGCTCTCCCTTTGGGGACCTGCCACTCTTGCATTCCACCTGGTGCTACTTGGGGTGTCAACTATGAAGTTTTCTTTACCTTGATTAGGGTGACTAGACTGAAAAGCTCTTCTCGGTAGTTTAATATGGATTATGCTCATGTGAAGGTGGAAAGCAAAAAAGCATCTTCATCCTGAAGATGAAACCTAAGGAGACTCTTAGTGAGTCTTGCCACCAAGCTCTCCGAAGTTTCCCTGGTGTTCTATTTCCTTAGGCCCTGTCTATTCAACTCTCTTTTTAATTCAGTCTTTCCTTGTGAAACCAGTCAATTCAATTTTTTTTTTGTCCTTATATTGGTCTCAGTGGAAATTTTCTGATACTTTGAATGAAGAACATGAACTGATATAAATTTTTCTTAGACTCTATTTTCAGGGTTTATTTCTTATTTATTATCATTAACTTTGGAACAAGGTAATTGGGCCCAATGATTGTAACCCATGTAGGATATACCTAAAATTGGCCTAAAACAAACCATTCAGTTTGCATGCTTGACCATTTCTTTAAGAAATGTACACTGTATATAAACATTTCTTTTTATTGTCTTATAATGTACTGGTTGAATTATGGTTTCAAATCTCCTAGACCCAGGCTTCTGGGAATGATTCAGTTACCACTGTGCATGATTTTGAATTACCTACTTTTACCTTTAATCCTATAGATGTTATCTATTGTCAATATTTGGGATAATCGTAGCAGGATACTCATTGCCTTTTTTAAAATCTTTTTTTTTTTAATTTTATTTATTTATTTGACAGGGAGAGCTCACAAGTAGGCAGAGAGGCAGGCAGAGAGAGAGGAAGGGAAGCAGGCTCCTCGCTGAGCAGAGAGCCTGATGCGGGACTCGATCCCAGGACCCTGAGATCATGACCTGAGCCAAAGGCAGCGGCTTAACCCACTGAGCCACCCAGGTGCCCTCATTGCCTTTTTTAAACTTGAAGAGACTTTGGTCCCATAAAGACTCTAGTAATTTCACAAAAGATTCATATTTGTCAAAGAAAATTCTGGTAATTTACTTTTCAGGGCAAATGTTGAAAATGATTACTTTTAAATGAATATAGCTTTTTTTGCATTTAATTACATAGAGATTAATTAAATGAGTGAAATCTGCTTTTATCTTATTATAAAATTATAGTTTTCAGTATTGACTTTAAAAAGTAATATTGGGGTAGTTAGATCTAGTGATCTTGTTTGACAATTTGCTGATCGTTCTGTAAGGTTAAATAAAGGCCTAACTTTGATTAGGTCTATAATTATAAGAAACTGACTTCTTATAGGAAAAAATTTAAAAAGATATTTTCATATAGTAATTTCTAATCATCACGAATGTTCATCTTTAAAAAAAGAATTATTTTAAAAGAAAATTCACAGCAGACTATGTGAATTTGCTTGTTTTTTTCCTTATTGCAGTTCTTACTCAAATCTTAAAATTCAGAATATGTATGTACTTATAAATGTGGAAAACAAATATATGTTCTGAACCAAAGTTATCTTTATGTAGTGGAATTCATTTTATAGAATCAATAGCTTAATAGAGTCAGCTACTTATTTGAACTAATATAAAAGCCAATTCTATATTATCACATAAGAAACAAGCAATATCTATAGTGAAATGCTGGAGAATTAGTCATGCCATTTAGATGCAAGTGTCGTATGCAAGTGTCCTAAATTCTCTCTTCCTCAATGTAATAAAACACACACACACACACACACACACACACACACACACACACTTTTCCTGCAGTCTTAGAAGTCTTTGATGGTTTTCTCCATCTTCCTGTATGGAACTACAAAACACTGGTGATACCCCCAGTGTCCATCCTGGTTTCTGTTTCCTTTGAGAATACATAGGTAGTGGATATATGTTGATCTTTGCTGTGACTGACCTAAGGTAACTTATCATAAAACGTTGCATTTACATGTGATGTCCAATTCAGCTTTAAAACTGAAGGATCTCTTCAGTCCCTCTGAGCCGTAAAATTTTCATGATTCTGTGATTCTGGGTTCAAGAAAATATTGGTGCTCCCTCATTGCCAAGGAAAAACCACCAAAGCTGTGATTCTACAAATTCGGCAAAGACAAAGCAAGATTTTTGGTAATTATCAAAGCCATGGCTCAGACCATAATGCAAACAGTCAAGCCTGGAATGGCTGACTTGGTGGTCAAGGTATTTCTAAGAAGGTGGTTTAAATAAGATACAGGCAGAGAAGTAAGGAGCATCAGCAAGGTCTGCAGTTTGCATTGAAGTATCTGATCTTGAAAATGCCTGCATTGGGTTTTGATTCAGGGATGGTCTTAGAAAGGATCAGGGATAAATGGCTGCAAGGGAAAGGATGAATTCATAGGTGAGGATGTCTGAAATTCAAGCAAAACTAACAATTTTATATATATATATATATATATATTCCCTTATCAGGGTTAAATGTATATGTTGGTGGTAAGTGGCTCTAGCTTCAAGGGTTGAAAGAAAAAGATGAGAAGAGTTCTAGCAGATCCTGATAGTATCAGCCAAACTCTGTTAGTGATACTCTAGCTGTCAAGTACCAAAAATAAAAAAACAAAAACAAAAACAAAAATACACATTGGAAGGCATTGAATGGATATGCAGTTATCTTAGAAACTCTTCTACAATGATTTTCATGAACTTTCTCTTTTTTAAAAATTTTTTTAATTTTTTTAATAAACATATAATGTATTTTAGCCCCTGTGAATCTCCATGTTTACACACTTCACAGCACTCACCATAGCACATACCCTCCCCAATGTCCATAACCCCACCATTCTCTCCCAAACCCCCTCCATGAACTTTCTCTTGATTGACTCATTTAGATAGATAGATTCAAGTGATTATTTCCTGAAGTGGGTCTCATAATGTATAATCAACTGTTTGTATGAATATGCTTATACCTATATACTTGAACTGTGCATAAATAAGGCATTCCATTGTATTGAAATATGGGATGGAGAAAAAATTATATGACTTGTATTACACAATTTCCCAATACTCATACCTATACACACTTTTCCTCTTATCCCGTTTTTGTTTGTCAGTGATTCAGATAGGAGCAGAAAGAAATTTATACTATCCTAATTTCAGCTTAATTTGTAAAGATTCTTACATAACAGTGCAGTTCAGTACAGAATTATGGAGCATTCTCTACGTGCACTGATTTATCTGGGGAGCTGTGGAGAAATCAAATTAGGTAGAAAGACTTGATCCCTGCCTTCAAGGCGTGTACAGTCCTGTTAAGGAAATAAAAGTTGTGAACATGAAGCAATTAAATAACAATACCAAGACAGTTTATAATAAAATGTTAAATTACATATCATCAAGCACCATAATTATATGGTTCAAACTGTAATTCTTATAGGCAGAACTCTCCAGAGTTAATTGATCATTTTGAATAATTCAGCAAGAGTAGAGAGCTATAATTTATCTTTGTCTTAATTTTTCCAGTTAGGTCACCCAACCCTTTTTATAACTTAGTCACATTCTTAAGCATGTGACATTATTAA
Source organism: Enhydra lutris kenyoni (assembly GCF_002288905.1). NCBI lineage: Eukaryota > Metazoa > Chordata > Mammalia > Carnivora > Mustelidae > Enhydra > Enhydra lutris. The sequence continues at coordinate 51,783,955 of NW_019154086.1, forward strand.
CCCTTGTTTCCTCTTGATTTGCCCACAGCTGTATCTCTGTCTCATGATCCTTATGTTTTTGTTTAAGTATGATACCCAGATTAACTAGAGATTAGACTATAGCTAATCACTACCAGCCAGAATGTATTCTGAGCATAAGAAAAAGTAGAGATGACTCTGAGGTTACAAATTCCAAATGAATGAGTTTTAGAAGAGGGTGAACTATACTTGTGTTCTTAACCAGGTTGGATATGAAATTCAAATCCTGTATAAAGAAGAAAGCATTTCTGCATACAGGCATCTAATGACAAAGAGGAAAAACTAAACAGCTATGACCTTAGACAGGATCTGAGGCATTCCAGATTGGGGCAAACAACCTAAGTGCATACACTATGAGATCCAAAAAAAGTCTTTTACTGCCTTACACAAGGCAGTAAAATAACTGATGCTTGTTGGAATGGAATACACATGAATTAAATAAAATAAATGATATATTTTATAATTAGTTACAAGAAAAACTGTTAAAATGAAAGCATGTTTCAAAGATTAAAGAGATAACTTTCAGTTATTTTAATGTTTTACTTTGAGGCATACCACATTTTTTGGAGAGAATGATGTAAAGGAAGTATTACTGCATCTTTAACAGAATATTTCCATATTAGAGCTCAAAACTTGAAAGCAGATTTATTTAATGGCCCATCATTAGTCTTAGAGCTGTCTCCAGCTGACACTGTAAAGTAAACAAGACTGCTTTGCCTTTTCTCATTCCTATCTCCACCTGTAACTTCTCCTGTTCCTCTTCTGATTGTCTTTGTACTGCTCTCCACGTGAGGTCCCTAGCTCCCTACTAAAATGCTCCCATTCCAGTTGACCTCCAGGGGCAAGTACCATGCTTTGGATCTGATTCTCCTCTTTTTCTTTGCCATCCCAGCTCTCTTCTCACATACATTTCCAAGCCCTGTCTCTTCTAGATACCTTGATAACCAATGCCCCATTAATTAAATGGGTGTTAATGAGTGATGTGTGGTTTTTAAAGGGTCCTTTCTGTTGACAGCTTACCTTAGTGGTGGCAATGTCAGAGAACTCAGGAAGTATTTTTTTTTTTTAAAGATTTTATTTATTTATTTGACAGACAGATCACAAGTAGGCAGACAAGCAGGCAGAGAGAGAGAGAGAGAGGAGGAAGCAGACTCCCCATGGAGCTGGGAGCCCGATGCGGGGCTCGATCCCAGGACCCTGAGATCATGACCTGAGCCAAAGGCAGAGGCTTTAACCCACTGAGCCACCCAGGCGCCCCTCAGGAAGTATTTTTAAGACAAGTGGAATTTTCTGCTTAAATACCTACAGTAGATGTCTGTTCCTTCTGTTTCTACATATGGTGAAGCCTGATTAACCTTTTAACCAAATTACAGAGCTGACAAATAATCATGTCACAACAGCTGAAGGGTTAGCCCAAATGACCTCTGACATCATTGCTGACATTTTCAGACTCTGTTTCCTGAAAAATACCTGAAAGAAGATAATGCTCACATGTTGCTGATATCAGTTTATTTAAATAAGGAGCTAGCTGGTGTTTCTCCCTGAGAAGAAATGTTACCACACCTTTGTTTGGTTTCTAGTTTATACTGTTCTTGAACATTTCAAGACCTTCTAATGTATTGACCCAAAGCATGTGTGAGCCAGAGCAGTCAGTTTGAAGGGAATGATACCGGAGAGCAATAACATCGTTCCCATTTTCAGCAGCAACCCAGATAAACAGATAATGGCTTTTGGGCCTATGTTTTTATTTATTTAATTAGTTCATTTGTTTATTTATTTAATTAGTTTAATTAATAAATTAGTTCATCATTGCCTTTTATTATGTAGTTAGAATGTCCTTCTAGTCATTAGAAAGAGGTTTTAGACCAGGCTAACAAATTCTGACTTTATTCAGTTAAGAAAGAGCATAATCACATAATGTGAGAGCTAAGGTGGATGGCTACATATGTGAATATGCTGCTGACTCTGGAAAATTCTTCAGAATCCTTTCCCAACATAGCAAAGGCCAACCCTGTCTGCAATTTCCCTGTCAGGTGCTGAAGCCACCTTTCCATTATTCAGGGACTGATGCTGCTGAGGTGTTCTCGTTCTGTTTCTTCTCCCTTCAGATGTTTAGCTTTTGATCTTTTGTTTTGTTTTGTTTTTGTTTTTGTTTAACAGCACCTCCAATGAAAAGTAGGGTGTAGAGAAGAGACAAAGGCAAAATTCAAACAAATCAGTTGCATTGTGTGTGGGATACAGAAGGTGTGCTGCCTTCACTCTCAATAATGTAGTCCTTATAGTCTCCTCCCCCAGACCCCAACTCCCAAATCCCTCCTTCCTTTATGCAAACTGTTTCAATAGACTGGCAGGCAGTCTTCAGGGTTATAAGAGTAAACTTCTTTACAAAAGATACTGAGGTAAATCTATACATAAATCCCCTGAGATAAGTCAGTGTACTATACATAATGTCATCAATTAAAACTTTTGTGTCTTTAATCAACATTTAACCTCTGTAGATAAGCCTCAGTTGCCTTATCTACCAAATTCTGGAGAGTTCTTGAGTTCTTGACACATTTATATTTCAGGTCCACTAGCATTTATTGAGCACCTACCATGTGCCGTGATAGGAAATTTATTAATCTGATGTTCGGTCATTTTTTTTAATCTCTTATTTCTTTTTATTAAACACTTATTTGCTCTAATTTTCTTAATCAGATAGTGCCAAAAATAACATTTGCACCAATAAAAAATGTGTAAAGAGACAGTAATAACCTTCCTCAATCTTGTTTCCTTTCAATCTCTATCTTCCCTGAAGTATTCAACTTTAGTACCTTGGTATATTCTCTTCTTTACATTACCTCATGTTCATAAAAAACATACAAATACATGCACATAATCAGAAAACATAGAACTGCACTTCACTTTTTACCTCTATTAGGATACTGCTTTATTAGGACTAGTCTCTTCCCACCCCCCCACCGAGACCTGTCCTAACCACCCCAATTTAAAGTTAGGATCCCACCAACCACCACTGACTCCTCAGATACTCTATGTGCAACTACACTACTTCATTTTTCCCCCCACTATAGCACTTATCACTATTGGATATACTGTGTATTTTACTTAATTGTTTGTTTTTGGGGGGGAGGTCCCTGCCCCCTAGAATTTAAGCTCCTCGAGGGTCAAATTTTGTGTCTGTTTTTCTTATTGCTATAATACATTTGACAATCAGTGCTCAACAATTATTTATAGGATGAATATAAATATATATAAAGAGCTCATTTTTTTGGTGATGGTAATTTTGCTTTTTAAAAAGTGGGATTATTGGGGCGCCTGGGTGGCTCAGAGGGTTAAAGCCTCTGCCTTCAGCTCAGGTCATGATCCCAGGGTCCTGGGATCTAGTCCTGCATCAGGCTCTCTGCTCAGCAGGGAGTCTGATTCTTCCTCTCTCTCTGCCTGCCTCTCTGCCTACTTGTGATCTCTGTCTGTCAAATAAATAAATAAAATCTTAAAAAAAAAAGTGGGATTATACTGAGCAAATAGGATCTGTGGTTTGCTTTTTTGTACTGAGCAATCCAACAAAGACAATAGATACACAACTAACCCATTTAAACATTTTTAATGTATATAATATTCCACAGTATGGATTGCACATTATATGTAATCATTGTCATATTGATGAACATACAGTTTTTACATTGAGAAATAACATAGTGTATTTTCAGTGTTATCCAGTATTATCCTTATGAAAGCTGGTGCTTTCATTTCTAATACATAATAATAACAGCTAAGTTATTGATTGTGTTTAGGCCTGGACTTTCCTAAACATGTTACCTGCATTAACTCATTTAATTTTTCCCATAGTCCTATACAGCAGGTTTGATTTTTATTTCCGTACAGTGGAATACAGTGGAGGGAACTGAGATACAGAGGATTTAAGATACTCGCCCAGACCCACACTTCTTAAAAGACTGAGCTAGGATTCAAACCCTGGCAATCTGCATCCAGAGCCTGTTCTCTTAACCAAGATGCTGGTTTTTATCAAAGATAAACATGTTTTAAATGTAATAGTTAATGCCAAGTCAATTACCAAACAAGTAGTAGAATTCATACTGTCACCAGCAATAAATGAGTATCCGTTTCTCTTTATTCTCATCAATAAATTTTTGATGCTTTATGTCATTTTATTGATTTTTAAAATTTTACAGAAGTAATGGATTAAAAGAAAAACTGTTTTTGAAAACAGCTTCTAGGGAGGATTAATCCTGTGGTTAGGACTGAATACTGGCTTGGTTATGTTGTTTTACCAGTGAAAATGCCTGCAGCAAATGCCTTCAGTGAAATGGGAGTGAAGTCTAATTGCTCCTGGTTAGGGGCGCCTGGGTGGCTCAGTGGGTTAAAGCCTCTGCCTTCAGCTCAGGTCATGATCCCAGGGTCCTGGGATCGAGCCCCGCATCGGGCTCTCTGCTCGGCAGGGAGCCTGCTTCCCTTCATCTCTCTGCCTTGCCTCTCTGCCTACCTGTGATCTCTGTCTGTCAAAAAAAAAAAAAAAAAACAAAAAACTTTAATTGCTCCTGGTTAAATAGTCATGCACCTTTAATTTACTACTATGGATACAGGGATCTGGGAATGCCCATTCTTAGCAATAGAGGTATTTCTAACTGTCAATGCCCTTTTCTTTATGTAGAATAGAATGAACCAAACCTCGGATGTCAGGTGCTTTGTTAACGGGACAGGAAGTTGAAAGCGTGATAGTTGAGTCATAATTCTAAGTACGCTTGGGCTGTTGGTGTGTTGGTACTGGGCTAGGGATTCACTTAATTCATCGTCGAGAGTTTTCCAATAACGCAGTTTTGCTGAGTTTATCTTAACTAGGATCAAATCCACTGTATTCAGGAATGAAGAGAATATGATCTTTTAGTGAATGAGTCTCTATTATGAACAATGGGCTGTGAATGAGAAATGAAATGAAATGTATTTACTTGTTATATTGCCAACCTATTATGAGTAATTCTATCTTTTGGGTAACCATATAATTTGTTTGAATTGTGAAACTTTTGAGAATGGAAAGACTGCGACCACTAGTTATGCTGGGTAACAGGTGTACACCAAGATTTTTCCATGCAAACCAAGATGTATGACCACTTTTCATATCCCAGACATTCATTTTTTACTTTTTCCACATATATGCTTCAAAGTCTACTTGTGAAAAAAATATGGGAAAAGTGATGGGAGTATTATTTTCCAACTCATTTACTTCATGTCTCCCATTTTCTGTCCCTCTTTCTTTCTCTCATTTGTTATTTTCCTATCTTTCCATGTTGCCATATTCCTCAATCCTCAACTTACATATTCTTCTTCTAATTGTTAAGATTATAGATAGGAGAAAAAAAAAACTGAAGCCTGCTATGAGTTTCTTGGGTTGTAGTATGGATGGACTATGGAGTAATGTCCTGTCCTCTTGGTTTGGACTCTGCTTGCCCTTTTTATGAAGTCTGACTACCACGGTTTGCATTTTAAAAATCTGTGGTATCAGTTATTTCTAGAATACAAAGTCTTCAGTCCATGAAAATAAACCTATCCAAATATTTTAAAGGCACAGAGAAAAAGAGAAATAGGGAGAGACAGAGATAGGCAGAGAAGAGAGAGAGAGGGAGAGAGAGAGAAAGAAAGAAAAAGAAGGGAGACTGAAATAATAGTGAAAAGGAGAAATGGTGAAACAGACTGACTCTATAGTTCGTGTCAGTCTTCTACACACATGTTGTAACTGCTTGACCATATTAAGCCAGACCTAAATGAATCTGCCTATAAGTATAAAGAGAGCCAATATTTGTTTTCTGAAGTGATTATTTGGCTGACCTACCAACTGTGAAAATGTTTCTTCAAGTTAAGGGAAAGCTTAGGGAAAGAGAGGCAAGTTCTATTTACAACATGCGAGGATTGACCTTCATCGTCAAAGCTCATTTCATGAAGGGCGAATAGAAGGAAATACTGTTATTATGACTTTGTGCTATCTTGTGTGCATAAAATTATCAGCACTTCAGTGCTCAATGCATTGCTCTAAGCATTGTCCTGTATTCTTCTAGTGGTACTCTGGATTACCCAAGCCTTTGTGGAAAGTTGATTTTCTGTGTTATCGTTTCAACATAAAGTAAGAATATCACTTGGCTATTTTTCAAAACCATCCCATAAATAAATCATTTTTATTTATTTATTTATCAAGTTCAGGAACAAGAGGGACTTGTTGTGTAACAGTCTACTCTGGTGAGTAGAATGAACCTACAGATTTAAAATATTGGGAAAGGGAAGCAGACATTTGAGAATATGTCAGGAGACTGCTGTTATGTGATATGTGTTCAGCAAAACCAACACATAGTAGGGACTTAATGAATGTTTGTTAGATGAATAAATTTCCAGACATGCCTGAAATACCTGTGTGACATGTATACACATATGACCTCTCTGGTTCTCACTATCGTCCTCTGCAAAATGACGGTGTTAGACAATAATCTGTAAGGATCGTTTCATATCTAAAATTGTGCGATTCATAATGATTATTAGTAACAATCAAAATAATAGTGTAAACTATCTTCGAAGGCCTACAGATGCTCATGGAAACTATAGACAGTTATTAGAGCTCTAATAAGATATAACTAACCCTTAGGAAATAAATAATCTGGTTTTAGTGGGGGCGAGGGAGTAACTCATTGGGCATATATGTGCACATCAAATTTAAACATCTCATTGATAGGAACATCTAACAATGCAAAGTAGCACCCATCTCCATGAAATGCTTGTCTACAGAGATATGGTTATTTCTAAGTAAAAAGTAATTTTCCTTTTTCCAAATTTTTGACCAAGGTTACAGAGTCTAACCCTTCTAGGATATGTGTTATTTTTAATAATTTACTCTCAGACATTTTCATTCATAGACTACTTCTGGTTTCTCCCTTCATTTTACTTTAAAATTCATTCTTCCTTTAGATTATGTACATGCATATCATATTTATTTATTCACCAAGCATGGCATTCATAATAAAGGAACACTCCTGTAGGAAACAATCAGTAGTTATTACTATCTCCAATTTTGTTTTTCCTTTTCTATTTTATTTTGCATTTTGCTTTTTCATCACATGATTATACCAGCTCCTTCAGGCTTGGTAGTGAACCAGCAACTGACAACTACTCTGCCAAAGTTTAGGGAACACTTGCTGGTCTTCCTGGGCTAGGTACCTGTGTATTAACAAAACATCATTTCTTCTCCCTTAGATCAATCAAAAGAGAAAACAAAACAGAAACAAAAACAAACCAAAAAACCCCCAGAAGTTCTAAAAAAAGATGACATTGGAAATGTCATTAAATGTGGATTAAAGTTCTAAAAACTAAAATTATAGAAATTAATGAAATTATAAGCACAGTTTTGTTATTCATTGTATCTGAATATCCATCCCAGTTAGCCTATTCCTGGAAGTCACTGGAAACATCCCATTTCAATGATTGTCATTCTCATAAGGTAGTTATGTCTCTTTTCATTTATAGGAAAGAGAAGATTGGCATACCCTGAGACTTGAACCTTGGGGCACGTGTTTAGTTATTCTCATTTCTCCAGGTGACCCTGCTCTGAGGGCTGACAATGCTGCAGAATTCTAATTTCTTCAACTTTACAGTAATAAAAATTACTTCATAACTATAATAATGATGATGATGATTATGACAGTATTTTAAGGTTGATCTCTCACATATGGTTGATTCCCTTAAGTAGCTACATGTTCCTCTTTATAAACCCCAGCCTTCTCCATACTTCAGTGCATTGTTTTATTTTTGTTTGTTTGTTTGTTTGACTTTGGCTGGTATTTGGTTTTAAACAATCTTGCCTCATCAAACAGAGAAGATAGATAGATGGTGATCTCTGTGAGAGGAGAGACCATGCCTGTGGTTTTATCCATAGTACTTGGCACAGTGCCTACCACAGAATTATAGATACAGTAGGTATCTGTTGAACAAATAAAATATGTAAGTGCAAATGTGGGAGCACACACACTCAGATACAGGTATCAAAATCTATTTCCTTATAACCTAAAAGAAAATTAAAGTAAGTTTTAAGAAAGGCCTATAGTGAGTGATATAGAAATCAGAGAGTGAGGCCTAAATGATTTTAAGGAAATCTATTTATCTCTTGTCATTGTTTCTCTGATGGAAACTTTAGAGTTCGCTATACTTGGCTTTGAACTTTGAGTGCTAAACTGACTATATAAATATTTTTTCCTTCCAGTTTCTTCCTCTTTAACATCAGAATAATAACACTTATCTCGTAGAGTTGTGCATGGATTAAATATACTTATGAAGCCCTTGACACATTTTGTATCTAGATAAATAGTTATTCAGTTGCATGGAATTTAGATTTGGGATCATTTGGGGTAGGTTTTCTAGAAGTTAACACTGGATAAGTTTCAGATGTGACAAGGAGGGGGGATGGAAGAGGCTAGAGGTAGAGATTTCTTTAGTAAATATGGTATGGTTAATTTAGGTTTATAGGTATAATAAAATTTTCTCTGTTAAAAGGGTTCTCAAATCTCTCTACATGCCTAAATTGACTTGCACTATGTTTCCCCCTCTATTCCACTTTGTCTATCAATCAGTTAGTATACTTTGCATTTGGACTTACATTGTCCGACAAGCCACAGGTGACTACGGATATTCTGGGTTATTTACTTTTCCTTTTACAATTCACAATTATAATCTTTTTTCACTCAAATCTGTTGCATGTGTCTTGTTTGCATCTCTGAAATCACAGCTGACTTGGACTAAAAACAAAGTTCAGTGCACTTATGACCTAATACTTGTAGCCAATCCATGTGGCAAAAGTACCTGACATTGAATGGGGGATGGTAGTATCATTATTCATATGTGGTCACAGGATCCTCCTAATTTTTTGTTTGCTTGTTTTTGGTACCTACATGATGAGCTCATCATTCTACAGTTCAAATCCTTATATTTCTTGAAATGTTGCTTTTTTACAATAACTAATACCTTAAAATTGTGGCAAAGAGATTTTCACATATTATAGATTCTTTCTTACTCATGAATAATAAACTTATATTCTCACACTGCCTATACAGTGATTGTAATTGAAAACTACCCAGGTTTATGTGGAGAACTCAGGTGGCTGAAGAATCCCTACCTATATATGGTTGAAACCAAAACAGACTATAGGCTGGCTAATTTTGCCTATCTCTGTATTTCAGAGTAACCTGCATTCTGTCTTTGCCTTCTGTGGTGTTGACCCAGGCTGTGCCTCTTGGGAGCTAAGCTAATTGATAAGACATGGCTAAAATAGTTTTTATGTTGGACTACTAATAATCAACACAGAAAGCCATGCTATCAGTAAACCCTGAGTGACCTGCCTCCATCATAAAAACTACCTTTGGCCAACATTACAGGCCATTTTATACACAGCACAATACATTTTACTGACCATGTTTGGCTAAACTGGCTGCCTTAGGTGACTATCTTTGTTTCCATTAAAGTACTTGTATTAGGAAATTACCTGCACCCTAAGAAGCCATTTTCTTTACTATTAGAATATAAATAACAAGTGGACCCTGGTGATTATTATGTTGCTTTCACATTCTCCATCAATTCCTTCAGGCCAGTCGGTGGCAGATCTGGAGTGGGTTTTTTCTCTGCCTGCACTGCCTACTTTCAGGGTCACAAACCTGTCCTCTCTGTAACTTAGGGGCTCTTTAGTGACCCATGTTTCACTGTGTTTGCTCTACAGCAGATGTCTGACTCTTTAAAGTTTCCCCTGAGCAAGATATCCTGTCTTTCCAAATACATCACAAGTAGGTGCAGGAATTTCACATTTTCCTTCTTTCCACTCCAGGGATCAGTGATGAATGGTCACTGTAGTCTTTTTTTTTTTTTTTTTTGCCCCCTTGTGACTTCTCACCTATATACTTATCATTCATTTTGTTTCCAAATTGTATCTTCCTGGTATTCTAAACACTTAACATATAATGGAACAACTTTTCATCTCTTTCACCTTCTTTCTCCTATTTTCATTTTGGAAAGAATTCATTAATATTGACTCTTGAATCATGAAAATGATCCTCAGTTGTTGAATTATAGAGTTATAGAATGTTGGAACTAGAAGGGAGCTAAGTTATATTTCTCTTACATCTATGCTTCCAATACAGCATGTCCTGGCTTATTGTAGCTGCATGAAAATTTCCCCCACATAGCTTCATATGTCATAAAGCATGTCATATGCGCTTGATGTTTGGGTTTTTAATGCAAAACCCCAAACATCTATTAAATCGAGTCCATTCAGCCTCTAAGACGGCACTGCAGCTGTTTTAGCAGCTTGAAATGGTGCAGGGGCCACTTCCAAATACAAGCATTTGCCACTTGAAAGCTTAGAGAATGTGATTTGAAGGGCACAGGGATGGTTCTTATCAAAACATATTCCTCATCTATTGGACAGAGACCTTTTGTATATTGTTATGCATGTATTAGAGAAATATTTTAAGCTGTTCTCTCACACACTAGCATCAGTATAAATTGGTTCAGAACCTCCATTTTCTTTACTGTTTGAATTAGGAGAGAGTTCCTGGAAAATGGATAAGCAAAAGCAAAATTTGATGTGTGTTCTGGAAACAAGGCTGAGCAGATTAAATTTTGACTGAAGAGTAAGGTAATGGAAGCTAGCATTAAGAAAAGCACGAAAACCATGTACACAAAATTTAATTGCTCCCAGTAACAACTCTGAGCAGTTCAGGATTCTCTACCATGAGACTGAGAAGAGGGGACCTGACCAGTGTTTTCCAATAGCATGACAACTGAAAGGACTATTGTCAGTCTAGCTGATGTCAAGAAGTGATCTCAAACATTAGCCATGTATGCAGGCTACGCCATCCCCTCTTAGACGCTTTCCCAAGGTATCTTAATACTGTTCCTATTATTTCACATTTATATAGCCCTTTCTCCTGAGGAAAACGACAACTTTCAAATGCTGACTTAGTGCCACCCTAGGCCTGTTTGTTGTCGCACATTGAGGCAATACCTGTTTAGCTCTTTTAATCTTTTCCCATAAAATACATCATTCCATTGCTTTAATCATTTCAGTGCTGTCCTCTGCACTCAGTTCTGTTTCTCCACACATTTCAGGTATTGGGAAACCTGACAGTAGTTTAGCCTAACCAGAGTCAAGGAAGGTGGGAGTCATTTCTCTATATTTTTGCTCTGTCCCAACATAATGGATCATTGTAGTCAGTTCAAAACAGCATCAGCCCCTTTGGCAGCCATATTACATTGGAAACTGATACCTAATTTGTCCTCCATTATCAGCTCCAGGTCTATGTCAGAGTTACTACTCTCTAGGTTTCTCTTGCCCCCTGAATTATTTTGCTGAAGATGTATTGGTTTTCATTTTTCCAAGCTGAATCTCATTTTGTTATTTTTGACTCATATCACTACCCTCTCTGGGTCCATTTATATAACATCTTAGGAGCTTCACGGGTGCCTGCCATACATCTTCACTTATCACCTGGAAATTCCATTAATGAGCTATTTTCACTCTTTCCTTACCTAAGTGATCATTAACATAATGAAAATAACCCTTCTTCCAGGTCATATTTAGAGAGATTTATTAGATAGGACCTGAGCTAATAATATCCCCAAAAGAAAAATATTGTGTAGCGCTATTTTCATACATAACAAGAATATTATTTTGACACCTTTCCATTTTGAATTAGGTGAATCTGTGGGAATTATTTTGTTAATAGATATTTTTGAGAGTTTTCTAATACTTACATATTGTCATAGAGACTACATCTTACCTATGCATGATTTGGACTTGTTAAAACAAAAATCACTGTTGAAAGTGTTTAAATGTCATTATCTCAGTTACTTGGAGGCCATCTGGATCCCTAAAAGGATCGTTTAGCTTCTCTTCCTACATATGCCAGACAAATAATCATACCAGTTTCCTTATAGGCACACTGATGGTGATGTGTACAGAGCTTATCAGAAATATTTCCCTTCTATTAAGAGCAAAAAAGCAAAACATGTTTCTAATTGGTTGTGGTTACACAGTATCACTCTTGGAGATAAGTGGCATAGTGTCACTTTTGGAGGTAAGTGAGAAAGAGACACTAACTTGTGATAAGAATTCCAAGGTTGTGAGGTATACTGAGCAATGAAGACATTTGTTCTAATAGAGCTTTGGATCTGTGTTTGGAGAGTGTTGTCTGTAGGCTGTGTGACAGGTAAACACAGCTATTTTTAATATGTATATAGATGTTATGGGTTAGTAACCAAACATGTCTTTTTTTTCTAAAGTAAATACTATCATATGAGTGTTCAGTGTTTTTGTTTGCTTTCTTAACATTAAAAAGTACTTATGTTGGAAAATGTTTCATTCACAGTTCTGAAAAAAATATTTCAACATAGTGTCTCATCTGTATAAGGGATATGTTGAGAAGAGCAAATTCTGAAATCCTCTTTTCACTGTAAAATTTATTTGCCATGACTTGGACGTGTTCTTCTTTCCCTCAATCCTAAGGGGTAATGACTTTGATCATAACTGAGATACCTAGGGATCTTTGATAATTATTTATCAAAATAATTTTTGATAAAATGTCAACAATAATAATAGCAAAGATAACAGTGATAATCATTAAATTCCCACTAAGTTATAGGCACTGTGTTAGGCACATTCTTACACATTGCCTCTTTTTTTTTTTTTAATTTTATTTTTCATAAACATATAATATCTTTTTATCCCCAGGGGTACAGGTCTGTGAATCGCCAGGTTTACACACTTCACAGCACTCACCATAGCACATACCCTCCCCAATGTCCATAATCCCACCCCCCCAACCCCCCTCCCCCCATTAACCCTCAGTTTGTTTTGTGAGATTAAGAGTCACTTATGGTTTGTCTCCCTCCCAATCCCATCTTGTTTCATTTACTCTTCTCCTACCCCCTTAACCCCCCATGTTGCATCTCCTCTCCCTCATATCAGGGAGATCATATGATAGTTGTCTTTCTCCGATTGACTTATTTCGCTAAGCATGATACCCTCTAGTTCCATCCATGTCGTCGCAAATGGCAAGATTTCATTTCTTTTGATGGCTGCATAGTATTCCATTGTGTATATATACCACATCTTCTTTATCCATTCGTCTGTTGATGGACGTCTAGGTTCTTTCCATAGTTTGGCTATTGTAGACATTGCTGCTATAAACATTCGGGTGCACGTGCCCCTTCGGATCACTACGTTTGTATCTTTAGGGTAAATACCCAGCAGTGCAATTGCTGGGTCATAGGGTAGTTCTATTTTCAACATTTTGAGGAACCTCCATGCTGTTTTCCAGAGTGGTTGCACCAGCTTGCATTCCCACCAACAGTGTAGGAGGGTTCCCCTTTCTCCGCATCCTCGCCAGCATCTGTCATTTCCTGACTTGTTCATTTTAGCCATTCTGACTGGTGTGAGGTGGTATCTCATTGTGGTTTTGATTTGTATTTCCCTGATGCCGAGTGATGTGGAGCACTTTTTCATGTGTCTGTTGGCCATCTGGATGTCTTCTTTGCAGAAATGTCTGTTCATGTCCTCTGCCCATTTCTTGATTGGATTATTTGTTCTTTGGGTGTTGAGTTTGCTAAGTTCTTTATAGATTTTGGACACTAGCCGTTTATCCGATATGTCATTTGCAAATATCTTCTCCCATTCTGTCAGTTGTCTTTTGGTTTTGTTAACTGTTTCCTTTGCTGTGCAAAAGCTTTTGATCTTGATGAAATCCCAATAGTTCATTTTTGCCCTTGCTTCCCTTGCCTTTGGCGATGTTCCTAGGAAGATGTTGCTGCGGCTGAGGTCGAAGAGGTTGCTGCCTGTGTTCTCCTCAAGGATTTTGATGGATTCCTTTCTCACATTGAGATCCTTTATCCATTTTGAGTCTATTTTCGTGTGTGGTGTAAGGAAGTGATCCAATTTCATTTTTCTGCATGTGGCTGTCCAATTTTCCCAACACCATTTGTTGAAGAGGCTGTCTTTTTTCCATTGGATATTCTTTCCTGCTTTGTCGAAGATTAGTTGACCATAGAGTTGAGGGTCTATTTCTGGGCTCTCTATTCTGTTCCATTGATCTATGTGTCTGTTTTTGTGCCAGTACCATGCTGTCTTGATGATGACAGCTTTGTAATAGAGCTTGAAGTCCGGAATTGTGATGCCACCAACTTTGGCTTTCTTTTTCAATATTGCTTTGGCTATTCGAGGTCTTTTCTGGTTCCATATAAATTTTAGGATTATTTGTTCCATTTCTTTGAAAAAAATGGATGGTACTTTGATAGGAATTGCATTAAATGTGTAGATTGCTTTAGGTAGCATAGACATTTTCACAATATTTATTCTTCCAATCCAGGAGCATGGAACATTTTTCCATTTTTTTGTGTCTTCCTCAATTTCTTTCATGAGTACTTTATAGTTTTCTGTGTATAGATTCTTAGTCTCTTTGGTTAGGTTTATTCCTAGGTATCTTATAGTTTTGGGTGCAGTTGTAAATGGGATGGACTCCTTAATTTCTCTTTCTTCTGTCTTGTTGTTGGTGTAGAGAAATGCAACTGATTTCTGGGCATTGATTTTATATCCTGACACTTTACTGAATTCCTGTACAAGTTCTAGCAGTTTTGGAGTGGAGTCTTTTGGGTTTTCCACATATAGTATCATATCATCTGCAAAGAGTGATAGTTTGACTTCTTCTTTGCCACACATTGCCTCTTTTAATCTATACTATAATCATGAGATATGCTTTTCTCTCCAGCTTATATATTAGGAATCTGATCTTCTGAGAACATGAGTAAATTGCCCAAAGTCACACAGCTTTTAATTGAGTGACAAGGATAATTGAATGACAAAGCTAGGGGTTGCTCTGTCCACAGTGCCTAGAATGATTTCTGGCCCTGATATATGTTCTGCCCTTCAACTTGTCACTATAAAACAACCATTATGCCCAACACTCTATGGGTTAGGAATTTGAGAAGGGCCTTATAAAGATAGCTTGGTTTTTTGGTTTTTTGTTTGTTAGTTTGTTTTCTTTTGTTTTTGTTGTTGTTGTTTTTACAGAAGGGAGGGGTGGGGTGATGGGGTAACCAGGTGATGGGTATTAAGGAAGGCACATGTGATGAGCACAGGGTGTTATATGCAATTAATGAGTTGTTGGACACTACATCAAACACTTATGATGTACAATATGCTGCCTAACTGAACATAACAACAGCAATAATAATAATAATAATTTAAAAAGTTAGCTCGTTTTTGCTTCATAATATCTGGGACTTCAACTGGAAAGACCCAAACCTGTGGGTGACTTGAAGGCTTGGAGTAACTGGACATACAGAACTAGTAATATCTGGGGGCATCTTTGCTTAGATATATAGCCATTGGTGCTGGCTGTTGGCTGGTTCCTCAGCTGGGGTAGTTAGCCAAAATACCTATAGTTAGTTATGCCTTTATAAGGAGCATGGTAGCCTAAGACTTCTCACTGGTGGAACAAGTCTCTGAAGACAAGTATCTTAA
The DNA here is from genome assembly GCF_002288905.1 of Enhydra lutris kenyoni. Taxonomy (NCBI): domain Eukaryota; kingdom Metazoa; phylum Chordata; class Mammalia; order Carnivora; family Mustelidae; genus Enhydra; species Enhydra lutris. Next base: position 51,799,529 of record NW_019154086.1, read on the forward strand.
GAGAATCAGGCAGAAGCTGTACCATCTTTTATGACCTACACTTGGAAATCATTTAGTGTCACTTCCTCTGTACTCTATTTGGTCAGCTGTTCCCTAAATTTAGCCCAGGTTCAAGGGGGAGGGGATATAGACCCCACTTCCTTATGGGAAAATGTCAATTTTCAGACATGTTTAAACCTCTATAATTCAAGTATTGATGTGGGTGCTTGAACTGTCTTATGGCTTTGATTTATTTACTATGGTTCTCAATTATCACTGCAATTCATCACCTTGGGGAGCATGATAAACTTATCGAGTTCCAGACTCTACTCCAAATATTCTGAAACAAAATTTCTAGGAAGGGAGCTTGGGAATTTGTAGTCTTATCAAGCTCCTGATGATTCTTAGACAGCCAACCTAAGCACCAAGTTTTACTTCTACTGCTTCCAAGGCAGAGATGTTCTTAAAAGCCTGTAGCCAGGTCCAGTCTTGGTAGGATTACCCCAATATGGTAAACTCCTTGGTGTCTGATATTAGGGCTGCTTGTCAGTCATCTCTGCCTCTTCTCCCTGCTTTAGAGAGGCACTGGAAGCTTTACAAAGCACCACCTCTACATCTGCAAGAGGAATCCTGGGAGCTCCCTTCCCCATCTCATCATGGATGGATGACAGGACTTTAAGCAAAATATCTGCTGAAGTTATCACAGCAGGGGGGTACCAGCTTAAAGCTGTCAGGTGATAATCACTCTACTGTGAATGGTTGGGCTAGTGGTACCTAGTGATTCAATATGCATATTTATAACTTAATGCATGCACAGAAGTGCCACTTTGGGGTGCCACTGCAGCAGCTCCACTCCAATGAAAACATCTTCAAAGAGACTTGTCAGCTTCCTTCAGCATTTTTTCTGAGGTTTAGAACCAGAGGAGGGTGGCAGTCCACACCTCAGGAGGAATGGCTGATAAAATCTATTAACTCTTTTCTCCTCTTAAACATCATCTCTCACATCTGCATCAGCAACCAGTCCCCTCAATGGGAACTGGAGCGATACTTAAATTAAACATAAAAGAGAAAGGATGCTTTTATTTTACCTGCCTGGCTTCCAGTCTTTAGATTATGAGGAGTTCACAAGTTCTAATATCCGTGCATGGAGTGGGAGAGAAGAGACTTAAAGGATCATCTGGGGAGGATGAAGAGGTTGGAGGAAAATGCTTGCAGTGGGAAGAACTTTATGTAGCTTTCAGGCTGGTGACCAAGGGACAAGTTGCTAAGGAGATTGTCCTGTAGTTCAATAAGAGGGGATATAAGGAGAACCCTACTGTATTCATCCACTGGGCAGGAAGGTCAAACTCCACTTGCTAAATTTACTGGATTATAGTCTTCCCAAATCTTAGCCACTGTTGCATCACTCTATCCATCAGAGACTAGAGAGATGAGAATCAGTAAGAATCATGTTCCCCAAATCTTCCACAGAGGTAAGAGTCTTTGCGAAAAGTAGATAAAAACAAGCAGAACCCAATAAAAACCATGCCATATTCTTTGTAGGACTTGCAGTAAGGTTGTATACATCAAGAAAGCAAGAAGGAAACATTTTCTCTTCCTTCTCTCCTCTTTGGTGATTTCAGACGGGGTCCAGCTAAGTATATCTTCAAAAGTGTATTTCTTGAACAGTCCACCTCAGAATCTCCTAGGAATTTTATGAAAAATGAAGATGTCTAGAAACCACCTTAGATCTACTTAATCAGCAACTCCAGAGATGGGGCCATAGAATCAAAATTAATGAGGAGTTGCCCAGTGACTCGGAAACACACTCTAATTGAAGAAGCATTAACCTAGATCCCATCATTGCCAGTGTTAGGGGTGCCAGGAATAGTGTTGCTAAAGGTCTCTATTAACATGCACACACTCTTCCTCTGTCCTTGTCCCTCAGGGGGACCCATGAGCACGAAGAGGGTCTTTTGAAGTTCGATGGTGTTAAGTGGTTGACCTTTTATGAAGTAGTTAGAGTCTTCTTTGATATTAATTAGTCATTAGGTCAGCAAACATTCTAAAGGACAGGGCTACCTACAGTGAAGAATACAGTAAAAATGACTCTCTGGTTTTTGAATAAAATATAGAGATTATTTTCTATATTTGAACCCAGTAAAATTGTTAGTCCCTATGACTTAGTAGTAATTTTCCCCAGCCCTGGAAGAGCCAGTAGAAGCTGTGTAACATTCAAATCAAAGTCCCAACAGATATCAAATTAACAATATCAATATGCTTTAATAAATGGACACTATACAAAGATCATGTGAGTTAATTGCCCTATTTGACTATATTTCTTAGAGGAGTGATGTAGAAAAGAGAAATGGAAAGTAGTCATTATTCAGTAACTTATGTATGCCAGACTCTGTTTTATCTTTGATATCCAAAATTTCATTGAAATCAGTGCAAGAGGGCTTTGTATTTAGATACCAAAAGGTATCATTTTAAATAAGTTAAGATTCTTTCTTTTTTAATAAAATTCTTATTGTTTATTTATTACTTGTGGCACTTATTGCCCCCCCTTGCATCCCATCGATCATAAATCACTAAAAATAAAATGGATTAGAAATACAATAAACTGATTGGAAAAACAAAATTTAGGTGCAATGCCATCTAATATTTGAAGTGAAGTTAAATGGTACATTTGTTCCAGTCCAGTCTTTACTGTTATATAATAAAACCCTCCTCCATAAAATTCAGAAAATATATGAACACCTGGTGTTGGCAGAATTACTGTTGAATTTTGAAAATTTGGACATCCTCCCTTTGTGACTTTTTTGATAGCTAAAGGTTTGCATATGTAGCCTCAAAGAACTTTAGATCTGGTTAAAACATTTACTCTTTAGATGAAGAAGCCAATGTACAAAAATCGTATTTTTAATTTTTTTTCTTGCTAACACTTTTCAGTCTTAATAGGGGAACCTACTTTATTTTCAAAGAATTTCATAAAATCAGAAACAAATAAAATTCTCTTGGTTAAACAATTTTAATAGAAAATAATTTAATTCAATGTTAAAAGACATTGTGTGTGGATTTCTCCACTTAAAACTGATGTGCTCTGGATGACTGGGCTTTAGTTTCTTTAACTCTAAAATGGGGATAAAAGATGGATCGAGTTCATTGGGCTATTGTAAGAACTAAATTAGGAAATGCACTTGCAGCGCTTAGCATAGAGCTTATTAAAGTTCGATACATGTTTCCAGTTATTATTTAAAAAGGTAAGTTTATAACATGTATTAAATTCTACCAATATGCAGTAGACTTATTCTTATTAGAAACTGCCCTATAATTCATACATTGTAGTAAGCCAAAAGTGCCTTAGCCTACTCCGAATTGGGTGACATTTTACCTTATTCATAATTATGAAATTTTACCTTGTTCATAATTATGAAACATTCGTGATGATAATGAAATTCTGAATTATAAAGATCTGGAATTTCAAATTCATTTGTTTTTATTTCTACATACATCAAGCTGTAATCTTAAATTGTAGAGTCATGGAGGTTTATTTCAATGTTAAATAGTAAAAACCATTTACCCTTAATTTTCTACAAAAAGCATGTAGAAAAATACACGTTTTTAAATAACTTAATCAGATAAAAATCGGTCGTCTTTGAAGAAAGATAATTACCTTATTTTCATTGGCCATGTATAACAGCACCATCCTTTTCCCATTGTGCACTGGTAAATGTCAGTGTACAGAAGGGCCTTCTTTGTTGACAAGGTAGTAACTATCACTCTTCAGCTGTTCTCATTAGCGCCTAACCACCTTCATTTATTACTACTGATTCCCTCATGTTCAGTATATTAAATGTTAACAAATGGTTCTCATTTTACATGACAATTCTAATAATTAATGATTACAGAAGCATATTAGACACATAATGCCAAAATATATTACCTGTAATGTTAATCTTGAATTTGAGTTCCTTTCATATGTTGGAAATAGAATATGCTTTTTAGAGGTCAAAGCAGGAACACAAATGTACCTCTACACCTCTTCTTCTCAATCTTAGGACTATTAATTTAAGTCCGTGAAGAATTCTAAATCTAATTTTCCATTAACAGTGTCAGGCTTGCAGGAAAGATCTCTGAGACCCAGAGAAGAATATCTGAAATTCATAATGGAAAAAGATTGAATGTGATGAAGGAAAATATTCTTGGCCTGACATCTCTTTAGTGCCCAAGTGACTATGGGAGACCATTTCCTTTGCATGATGGATTACCGCTCTTCCTCCTCTCCAGCATTGGGAAAGGAGGATGAAAGCAAAGAAGCAAACCTAGACCCTTGGGTACTCAGCTAATGAGCACCAAGAGGGCCATAGACAAAACATTGGAAAGGAAAATACAAGAGAAAGGGAGGTGAGGGAATCAGTGCCTCAGAAGTAGGAAACAGAACTGACTTTACTGATGGAGGGTGGTGGCACAACTATACCTCAAGTGTCCTGACCTTTGTAATGTCTCAGTACAAATTAGGATGGGTGTGAGAGAGACTCGCTGATGTCCTCAAGGCACATGTCACACAGACTCCAACCTAATTCACTCTGCCTGTTACAATTTTTTAAAGATTTATTTTCTGGCTATTTTTATTTTTATTTCTTTATTTTTTAAACATCTATCACAGTCACATTCTTTGCCAAGTGTGTTATTTCATAGCAAGAAGCATAATAAGCTATTAGTAAGGACTGACATTCTACCTGATTCTGTACTGCCTGATTAGCTAGGTATATGAGTGCAGAATTCAGCGTGCTCTTTATATACTACTTAGTTGAGCAAATATTTACAAAGTGCTCTCTTATGCCACAAAGAGTGTCAGAAGCTGGGAAAATACAAAATAAGGTGGCTTTTTTGTCGTTGATAACTTCAGGGTCTAATGAGAAGAAATAGCCACATAAATTAAAACTTGATATAAATGTGTTATAGAAAGGATAGTAGTGCAGCAACTAAGATTGGAGGTTTCCAGGATAAAATCCTGGAGAAAATAATCTTTTGGCAGAGTTCAAAAGAGATGTGAAAAATAATATTCTAAACATAGTAGCTAAAGTATAGAGGGAGTAAACCACTAGAGTGCTCCTGGAAACAGCAGTTTAGTCTTACTAGAAGAGAAGATACAGGAACGCTAGTAGAATATTTGGTAGGAGAGGAAGGCAACAAATCATGGAGGGTCATGTAGAACCTTGTTACTCGAAGTGTTATCCACAGCCCTCAACGTTGGCCTTGGCTGGAACTTATTGGAAATGCAACTCCTTTGGCCAGATATTCTACATCAGAATTTGGATTTTAACAAGATCCCCAGATGATTTGTTTGCACAATAAAGCATGAATAGCACTGGGATAGTATTGTTGGATAGATCTGAGGAAGAATTAATTGGAAGCTGAGGGACAAGAAGTTTTCCTCAACCAGTCTCTATCTTTCTCTTTTCCTTCCTTACCAAGAATGGACTTCTCAGAGTAGCTTCAGGTTTAATTTGGGCCTTGAACTCCTGCTTTCTGCTGCTTGAGTTCAGTGACACCCACCCCCCACCCCCAATCCATATCATTGTAAACCTGGCATGGAAAGCCTTGGGTATATGAGGATAAAAGGAAGGTAGCAGGGACACTTTGAACAATCTTGAAGGCTAATGTTAACAACTTAATATTCTTCTACTGTATAATGGTTGTTAGTTTTTCACATATATTTTCCTCACTTCAGCCCTGTGAGATCATGATCAATCTCCTCATTGTGTTGATGAAATAATTAAGACAAGTGATGTCAAGTGCTAAAAGTCACATGACTGAGGGAGAAGTTTAAAAAAAAAAAACAAAAAAAAAGAGAGCGAGAGAGGAAGAGAGGAAAGAAAAGAAAAAAAAAATGAAATTAGATTTTCCAATATGAAATTCAATACTGTTTCCTCTTCTCCAAATTGTCCTCCTAACTTATGAGCTCATGGATCCCTGACCTGGATAGACTCTGTTGCTGTATTATATTATAATATCATTTTTCTTAATATTTTATTTTTTAAAGTAATCTCTATACCCAATGTGGGACTCAAACCCACAAACCCAAGGTCAAGAATGACCTGCACCACCTACTGAGCCACCCAGGCCCCCCCTACCATTATTTTGGAATGGAGGATTTGAGGACACGGTAGTTGGGAGACATTCAGAGCAGAGGTCCACTAGGGGATGGTTGTGTTTACCCATTCAGGGAGTTAGGATTCAGTGAAATGTTAAACCAATATAATTCTTTTTACTCTTTAAGCAGTTGCAAAGGGAGACAGAACAAAGCGAGGACAAAAATTTAAGTTAATTTAGATGAACTCTAAATAAGAATAGGGATCAAATCCTGATGTAAGTCACCTTGCTTTCCTTTTTCACTGCTCAAGAGTATAAAAGACCATGACTGTAGACCATGGCATCATGGCCAGTTTAACGTTTAGAACACATCTTAATGAATAAATTAAAATGTCTGCACAGATAATCCAATTGATTAAATTGAAACTGGTCATCACTTATATAGTTAAGTTGGAAATAAAGATTCCATTGAGAAATGTCCAACTTGGAAATATGAGTAGAGTGAAACTTCCCACTCCTTAATTATTCGCTCTTTGATAATCAGTTGAAAATTGTGATAAGGGACCTGTGAAAAAATCATGAATGTCTTTAGATATGTTTGTGCTCTCTTCACTCTATTTTCTTTGAAGGTTTGGGATCCTAATCCTTTCTTTGGCTGGTGGAGAGAAAGTGGAACTTTTTTCATCATCAAAATAGGAGGGCTTCTCTGCTCTGGTGGTTACCAAATAATACTTTGGTCATTGAAGGGCTCAAAATAGCTCTGTATTCAGTTCTTTGGCAACTTTATCTCAGAGACAAATAATGTTGCTTAAATCCTACACCCTGAAACTCTGCATACTGTTAAAAATTCAGAGAATAGAAATCACAGAGAGAAAGGATAATATTTAAGAGTCATGAGGTTAAGAAAGTAGAAGTATGATGCATGGATCTTCTCTCCTATTAGAAATAAAAATCTTGATTTATATCATGATTTGAGGGACCTCTATGCCTTTACTGAAATCAAGGATTTTAGCTTTTAACAGCAATATGTGGCTTTCCCTTGTCATTCACTTCATAAGAATAAGAACACCAGAAAGGTAGGGGATAAGAGTATGTGAGTAGAAGAAGAGAGAAGTACTGACTTCTTGTCAAATAAATAAATAAATAAATAAATTTAGAATATATAAAGTTTTATAAAATATATGAAACATGTATAATTTCATTTTAAAATATATTTTTAATGTATATTTAAAACAAGTGGATAATGTGATAATAGATCTGTGGTCAGATCTTCTACAGACAGCCAAAAACATTAAAAAATAGTTACTATCTTGGATTATGGTGTGTGAGAAGGATGTGAGAGGCTAAGGAGCCCAGTCTAACCCAGAAAGGGCAAAAAATGAGATCACAGTCCATGTAGCCTGTGAAAAAGAGAGGCAGTTAAGATGGAATGTAAATGACTATAAAGTCTTAAGTATTACAGATAATGCCAAGGCACACTGATTGTTGTGGGCCAGCTTGGAGAAGACAAACAGCAGAAAAGAAAAAAATAATTTCTCTCACTCAAGAGGAAATGCTTTTCACACAGGAACTATGGGGACCAAACATGACTTGCAAAAAGATGAATTTAAGGAAATCAAGAGCAGAATATCCAGGGGGAAAAGAAAGCCTTATTTATTGTGGCTCAGGTGTCTAAGAGCTCAGAATGAATAGACTGTGACACTAGTATTATTAATGAAAAGAAAAGTTTTATTGACTACATAGTGTGTAGATGTCTATATAGGTCTGGCTAGGTAATCTAAAATAGGCAAACTTCTGGGGTCGGACTCTAAAGTAAAAACAAAGGTGGGTCATTTGTGACATATCTTTGCCTGCTTGACTCCAAAGGCAAAACTCAAGGTTTAGAAAGAACTTTTATAGCCTGAATACCCCAGAGACAGAATTAAAAAGAAAATGCTCAGATCTATGAGTGTCTGGTGAGATGCCCCCCCAACCCAACTTTAGCAGAGAAATAGAATAAATCAGTTGAATCCTATACGTAGATTTGACTCGTGGGTACGATTACAGACAAAGGGAAAGCTCTGCAGTATGGACTGTGGCATCAGTTTGTTGATCACTGCCTTTATTCATTTGCTCATTCATTGACTGATGCATTCATTTGTTCACTCACTCTTTAAATAATACCTGAATGCCTGGGAAAGGATCAGGGAATCTTCTGAGCGCTTGAGCTATAGTTATCACCAAGAGACCTCATCTTCATGCTCACAGAGCTTATAAACCAGCAGAGAAAGACAGACTAAAAAAAAAAAAATGCCAAACAAGATGACTTCAAATGACAACATTACTGTGAAGGAAGAGAATAAGATGGCATTATGGAGACCCTCTGCTTAAATAAAGAGAATAGACTGTATATGTACATATACTACTCTACATATATGCATATGTAGAGTAGTCTGGGACGTCCTCTTTCACGTGTCAATTTAAATTGAGACCCATGGTAAGAAGAAGCCAGGCTACATCAGTAATATGCATATATTTAGCAGACTACAAAGGATTTCTAATTTATTTCAGAATATGCAGATCAGAGATTAAAGAATAATTTGCTAAGATGTAAAACCCTTAAATTTTTTTTAGGGGGAAGATTCTCTCTCCCTCTTTCTCTAATTACTTCTCTCTATGTCTTTATCTCTCTCAAAAGTGGAAACTAGCAATTCTTTATATGGCCATGAAGTTCATGTGTCTCTGTCTTCTTAAGCACAGCAAAAGCACATCTAGACTTTTATAGTTCTTAAAGAGAAACTGGTTTCAGTCCATCAGAGTTCAACGAATTGTCTTTAATACAGTATTTTGTGCATGGTTGTTGCTCAATAAAGACTAATTTCGAGAATGGAATTTTGTTTAAAGATGCTAGATGCTAAATACATACTTTTGGTTAAAGAATGAAATTAAATTTAATGAGATTGTATTCTGTTTTAATGATTCTTTTCTAAACACTCTAAAATGCTTTATTACTCATTCCACAAGTAACTGCCATTCTCTTGACTAAATCAGGTATAAGTATTAACCCTGAGAATAGTAACCCTGAGTAGTGATTCTTAATGTTAGTTCAAAGATGAGATTCAATTGAAAGCAAGTTTTCTGTCCCTATCACTAAAATGTTATTTAGATAAATACTAATACAAGGGGAAACACACAATGAGTATCAACTTACATCTGTCAGAATGGATGAAATTTTTAAAAAGACAAGAAATAGGGATGCCTGGATGGCTCAGTCTGTTAAGTGTCTGCCTTCGGCTTGAGTCATGATTTTGGGGTCCTGGGAGCAAGTCCTGCATAGGGCTCCTTGTTCAGTGGTGAGCCTGCTTCTCCCTCTCCTTGCTTTTCCCTCTGCTTATAAGTTCCTACACACTCTCTCTTTCTGACAAAAAAAATAAATAAAATCTCGAAAAAAAAAAGAGGAAATAAAAACTGTTGGTGAGGATGTGGAGAAAAAGAAACCCTCATTCAATTAATGTTGGGAATGTAAATTGCTGCAGCCACTACAGGAAACAGTATGGAGTTTCCTCCACAGATTAAAAGTAGAAATACCATATGATCCAATAATTTCACTATGGGGTATTTACCCAAAAACAAAAACAAAAACAAAATCACTAATTTGAAAAGATGTATGCACCCCAGTTTATTGCAGCATTATGTACAATAGCCAAGATGTGGAAGTAACCTAAGTGTCCATCAATAGAAGAATGGATAAGGAAGATGTCACACACACAAACACACACACACACACACACACACACACACACACACACACACACTGGATTATTATGCAACCATGAAAAGGATGTGATCTTGCCATTTGTGACAACATGGATGAACCTGGAAGGCATTATGCTAAGTGAAATAAGTGAGAACAGAAAAGACAAATACCATTTGATTTCACTCAAATGTGAAATCTAAAAAACAAAACAAAGGAATAAAGAAATAAAAAAAGCAGAATCAGATGTATAAATACAGAGAGTAAACTGGTGGTTGCCAGAGGAGGGTGATAAAGGGATAGGAAAACTGGGTGAAAGGCCCCCAGTTATGGAATGAATAGAATAGGTCATGGGAATAAAAGGCACAGCATAGGGAATATAATCAATGATATTATAATAAGGGTGTATTGTGAGTAGACTTGTGGATGGTAGATACGCTTGAGGTGAGCGTAGCATAACATATGGAGAAGTTGAATCATTATGTTGTACACCTAAAAACTAATGTAATATTGTGTGTCAATTATACTCAAATAAAAATAAATAAAATAAAATAAAATAAATGATGGACTTCGGAGACTTTGAGCTAAAAAAAAGAGAAAACATTTTTAATATATGTTTTTTGTTTTCTGACTAGATTGTAAAATATATGATTTAGGAGACAATGAGACAATGATTTATGCCTCTTTGGAACTCTAATTTCTAGCATATACAAATGATGGATGTTAACTAATCTTTAAGGCTGTGTGGTGAACTGCAAAAACTGTGTTTAGAGCCAGACAAACTGTTTCGAATCCTGGTCTGCAATTTGCCAGCTCTTTGAGATTGAACAAATTGATAGGTCTACTGAGCCTCATTTTTTCACCTATAGAAAAGAGATACCATTGCCTTTCAAGGTGGATTTAGAGATTAGTGATATTTAGGCAAAATAACTATAGGATAGCTATTAATACTTAAAAACAAGAAGAGAAACAGGCAGACTGTTCTATTAAGTTCTGTAAGGGCAGGAATGGGAAGTGTAACTTTCTGTATCCACAACTCTTGGTTCTTAGTAGATACTCAATAGGTATTTACTGAATGAATGAATAAAATGAATATTATGTTTGATGATCTGAGATGGGTAGGAGGGTAAGAATTACAGAGAATTGAAGAATTTAAAGACTGCATTAGATATCATGGCACCTGCAAATTTCTTATTGCCTCTAGGAGGAATACTGTTACATTATCTGTAGAAAGAAAACCATCTCTTTTATTCATAAAGTACTTCAAAAGAAGCATTTTCAATTATTTTTACTTTCCTAAAGCAATTCCCCGCAAGCCAAATGAACAAAAAATTTAATCAAATAAACAATACCAAACCATTTCCTCAAATGTTACTTGCAGGAGTTACCATGCAGTGGTTCTTTAAACTATTGCAATTTGGCCCAGGGAGGAAGAGTTGAAGATTGCTTGGGGTCCTTTAGTTCTTAAATCTTCATGGGGAATAAGAGAAGAAGTTTGATGAAGCTGAGAGATTGTTCTAAATGAGGCAGTTGAGTGGTCCCTGTGCTTAGAAAGCAGGACAGTATGTTTTAAGAATTTCTGAGGGCCATGATCAAAATCTACAAATTAGTTGACATACCTGCTGGAAGTGTTAGTATGCACATAAGGAGATGGAAGATTCTGATTTTCCAAGGATCTGAGAATCTGAGATGAAGGGCTGTTTTATAGTGACGGTAGAAATTAGAAGAGTTACCAAGGAGGAAGGGAATTTATCTCGGTACAGAAATATCTGGATCAGATTATATGAAGAATAGGGTAGTGTCAAGAATAATGCTTATAGGGGTGCCTGGGTGGCTCAGTTGGTCAAGCATCTACCTTTGGCTCCTGTCATGATTTCAGGTTCCTGGGAAAGAGCCCTGGTCTTGCTCTCTGCTCAGCAGGAAGTCTGTTTCTGCCTCTCCCTCTGCCCCTCCCCTCCATGCCCACTCATGCTCTCTCTCAAATTTCTTTTAAAAAAGAATACTGCTTATAATGTCTCAATTAGACATTTTTATTATGGGACCTGCAATGAACACAGCCCTCTTGAAAGGAAATTGTCCCACCCTTCACCTGTAGCCTCTGGTGGGAAACTGTGTTACCATGCTTTTGCCATCCTGCCCTCTTCTGCCCGAGCTATTCTCACTTCAACCCAACCACAATTCACTAGAGTCGGTCTGCTAATTGGGGATTGAATCTATAAACTGGCCAATGTAAAATGATAAAATGGGCTAAATAAATTTGTTCTGGACTTTGGAGTGGAGGTATCACTACAATATGGCTTACATAGCAATGGAAATTGAAGCTGAATCATGCAGCGAACCCATGACTTAATGATCTTAAGAAGCTCGAGTTGTGAGAAAACAAGCTGTAACTAACCAGAAGTTATGAAGTTGAAAAAAGGTATGCAAAGATAAGAGGAAGGTATTCCCAGTGCAGGTGGGCACTAGGAAGAGAAGTGCACATCCAGAGATGGAGATTGCTGGAGAGGAACTGAGTGATATTTATGATCGACAGATATTAACAATCTCTTGTTCTTCCTGCAGTCTTGCTCTTACATAATTCCTGCTCTTCCTGAGTTTTGAGTTTGCAGTTTTTTTTTTTTTTTTTTCTGGCTCACTGGACAGCATATGTTCACAGTTAGACCCTATTCTTTGTGGTAAACCTACTTTATAACAAAGCTATCCAAATTAAAACTTTATGATGACCAAGCAGCCAGTTTTCCTTGGCACATTCTCAATTTTATATATTTTGTCCCAGTGTTCACACACAACTAGCAAAGTTGGTTCTGTTAATGGTTTGGAAAAATATGATTGCTCTATTCTTAGTTGGCCTAATCTAGTTTGCAGAGAAGGAGAGAGGAGAGAGAGAAGGAAGGAGGAAAGAAGGTTGGGAAGCAGAGGAGGAAAGTGGAAGGGATAGAAGAAAATAATGGGAAAAAAGAAGGCTAAAAGAAATAAGGAATGAAAAGATTGAAAGATTTGGACAGAAAGAATATGATCCAATAAGTGTTAGCAAATCCCCTTAGGTGAGTTTGGAGTTTAAGGAGATTTGTTTCCCATGGTGCCTGGGTGGCTCAGTCACTTGAGCATCTGACTCTTGGTTTCAGCTCAGGTCATTATCTCAGGGTACTGGGATCGAGCCCTGCAATAGACTCCACGCTCAGTGGGGTTCTGTTTGAGGTTTCTCCCTCTCTGTTTAAAACAAATGATTTTTTTAAAAAGATCTGTTCGCCTATAATAAGTCTTTTAAAGTTACCATCTGTCAAAAAGATTAAGACAGTCAGTTTTGAAAATTTTGCATGTCCAAATACATAAGTCCTAAATCTGGGTAAACAATATGCCTCTAAGTATAATGTAAAATAAGCAGACTCAAATAGTGATAAGAGGGAAGTGGTGTTTGCATGTGACTTGTATACCAAGAATCCATGTACTACTAATATTGTCTTTTAAAAAAATGTGTTAAGCTTCCTTACAGAACACAAAAATATTTTAACGAAGAATGTCTGGTTGTCCCTGGTTGAGTTCACATAAAGGAGGTAGGCACATTTCCATATAACAACTCAATGGAGTAGTTATAGCCATTTCAATAATATAATACAATAAAATTTATTTTTATGTTGGGCCATAAAATTACTGTACCAGAAGTGGTCAACAGTTTATCAGTTCTCAAAATGGGTAGTGTAGGATGTGACTGAGAAAGGTGTAAAATCCCTCAAATGTGTCTAATTACCCCAAACTCTACGCCCAAGGGAAATATTTTCCTAACCCTTTCTGTGATCAGTTTATGTTATAAAACATATGGGTTGATGACCCTTACAACATAGTTTTGCTTCAGTGGATAATGTAACTATAGATCTCTTTTATTGTGCTATAAATACTCTGTCTTCCCTAGAAATAGTACTGCATTCATCATGTGTTTTTCACAAATTGTTTTCTCATGTCATTATTTCACATATTAACTGAACATCACTAAGCCCTGTATAGAATGAATGAATTTTGGAAAAGAACTATTGAAAATGACGTAAGCTTTAGAGCATGGAAGTTTGTTGAAAATAACTGGGACCAAATTTAAATTCCAAACCCTGTCTCACCAGTAGTCCCAGATGTGACACAAATTAGTTGGATTTTGAGGAAAAGGAGCGGTTTAGATGTCATTTACTCCTTTCTTTTCAGGCTCTAAGAATGAGTGAGTGAGAGGGAGAGAGAGAGAGAGAGAGAGAGAGAGAGAGAGAGAGAGAGTGTGTGTGTGTGTGTGTGTGTGTGTGTGTGTGTGTTTAAGAAAGCAGCTCTGAAACAACATTGAGATGAAAGAATGAAAGTCAACGTACTTAAATTTGTATCCAGTTTCCATCACTTACCAGCTACTATATGATATTAGCTAATTAATCCTTCAACTCTCTTTTCTCAGCTGTAAGTATCAATAATATAGGACCTTCCTCATGGAGTTTTCCTGAAGATCAGTGAGAAAGAGACTGAAATGCCCCTCACGTGGTCCTTAGCATCTAGTAAGCAACTAGTAAAGGCAAACTGCATAACTATTCTTGATATAACCTCTTCCTGTATGTAGAGAGAGGGATTTCCTTTTTCACTGTCTCTCCTGGAAAGGTATCCTCACAAAAAAATCACTGAGAGAGGTAAGAGGCAGCTTTGGCTCAGAAAGCTCTTACATAAAAGAAAGTTGGAAGAAAAATGTATAGCCCAGTTGCCCTCACAATGATCCTAAAGGCTAGAGGAGAAAACTCTGAAGGCAGATGAAGGAACAAACATGGAATAAGTGTATCCAAGTGTGGTATTCCATTCACTGCTTGCTCGTGATATCCCTGCTTGTGATATTCCCGTGCTACTGCTACCACTGTAACAAAGGCTGGGTTTGGGGTAGTAAATGGTGAGAGGGAGAGAAAAACCATGCTCCTCCCCCCCCCCACCCCCAGTGAGATGTAATTGACATATAATATTGTCTGTTTTAGGTATAGGACATAATGATTTGATATACATATATGTTGCAAAATGATTACCACAATGAATTTAGATAACATTCAGTATCAAGAGGACAGTAAACAAAAGAAGCAGAAAACAGGGTGGAGAGAAGCAGGTGAGAGTGAGGATAATTGACATTTAAGCTTTGTCTCAATATTTGATTCCTGACCCATTCTGACCATGATTTCTGAGCAACACAATCAGCTAGATGCCACAGCACCCTCAGAGAATCGAGTACTTCTGGCTTGTGCCGACTGTCATGCATGCTGACACAGCTGTACAAAGGGAGAAATGGAGGAAAATTTAACTGGTGTACAGACTGACGCCTCGCCAATGCTATTAATTGCTGCTTTTGTTCCCAGGGGCTGCCACACTGGAAACACAATAGCAGTTTTCTCACACATTTACCTGAAAGGCTAGTGTCTGACATCATTTCAGAGGAGTAGAGGATGGGGGTTATAAACATAGCATATTGTTTTGCTGACATATGCAAATGTTTGGAAAGTCTTCCAATTTTAAAGGAGAAAAAAAAATACAACATAAATTGTAGTCAAAGAAAAAACAACAACAACAAAAACCCCACGTTGTTTGGTTTTCCATCTTCCCTGGGGAGCAGCTGCTGATTTCACTCTAATTTTAGCTGCTATTGCTTTGAGCTAAACTTTCCATTTTTATTAAAAAAAAAAAAAAAAAAAACTTTGAGTCTAGAGGATTACAAGCTCCTGTGCTTTTGATTTTTAATAAAAAGCGAGCATTTACCTCTGAACAGTAGCAGCAAGAAAGGGAATTAAACCTGAGGCTAGTGAGCTGACCTTTAGAGGGGTGCCGATCCAGAGGGAGATGAGAAATTTAACACACATTCCTTTTCTTTCTCATGTACATTCTCTCCAGATAATATTCTTCTTTTTATATTTATTTAAATGGGAGACATCGTATGATTTTTTTTTTTTTTAAGTCTTTGTTCGCTAACGTTTGTGTTTCGTGATTTGGCGACGTGGATGCAGGTCCTTCCAAGGGCTATGCCTACTGGTATGGTCGGATTTTCATATAGAATATGAAATGAATGGTGATAGTGCTGATAAAATGTAGAATAGAAAGAGAAATCACATATCCATCTCTATACAAGACTCTACTGAGTGGGGAACCTGGGGTGATGCGTGACATAGTAAAACTAATCGCTCCAACACGGCTGACAAACTATTACTTGCAACTGGGAATATATATACCCAAATTGCAGGAAAATTTCATTCTTTAATCTGTTCACTTTTTTACAGAGGAAAGGAAGCACAGTAAATTTGGTCTAATTTGCATATGACTTTTCTATAAAACAAGTGTATTCCTGTGACATTAAATGAATACCACTGTTTAAAGAAAAATGGGCTATGATCCACGAACTCGGTTTACAGATAACGGTTTTCATTCTTCCCCAATCCTCCCCCACCCCCAATTCTATGCAATGGTATTTTGTCTCTGCAAAGGAGCTCACCTATAACCGGCTTAGAATACAAAATATTGAGCCTCAAACTCGGCCTTCTACTTCTTTTGCTTTCCTTGTTCTGCATTTCTCCTACCTCTTATGGAGAGAGTCTCAGCCCCCTAGAGTAAAGCTTGGGAGTTTGCATTTCTATTTGAAATCATTCATAACTTTAATTCTCTCTGTCAAATGGATCACTACTCTTACAGAATTTAGTTCTCTTTATCATCCCTAAATACTTCACTTTCAGAGAAAATATTTAAAGATGTAGTTGTTAGAGTATCCAAACATCATATATTGTGCTGAGTTTTGTTTCATGAGTTTTGCCTTCATGTGGGTATTGGCATTAATTAGATGTGTACATTTGAATGCTCTCTGCATTATGTTTAATTACTTTTGATATTTAACTTTTCTTATAATTTTAACCCAGCTGAAATATATCATGGGATAATAGAAACCTCTCATGGAGCTAATTAGACTAGGAAGGATCTTTTATAAAGGTCAGGCTGGCAGTTGTCTTGGGTGAAAAGGGAAGTTCACTGGGTAGGGAATGGCAGTGAGGAGACAGTCTGTGCAGAGTTAGAGAAGCTCAGACTGGAAGAGCTTCAGAGACGGTCATGCTGAAACCCTTCCTTCTCCTGGGAGGGAGACTAAGTGGAAACAAGGTTCTACATCTGCCTATGACTTGCTATGATTTCTTTAGATGAATAATTTTTAATTTTTCAATGTCTGGTTCATACAATCTATTATTAAAACCCCAGCTTTTGATTAGTGCCAGGTAGGTTGTCCAAGGGACGCAAAAAATTTGCTGCCTCTCTGCTGCCACTTTGCTGCCGTAAGCGGTAAGTGTGAATGTTGTTGTCGTTTAAGATTTCTTTATTTATTTGAGAGAGAAAGAGAGTGTGAGTAAGTGCATGTGGAGGAAGGGCAGAGAAAGAGGGAGAGAGAGAATCCCAAGCAGAATCCCCACTGAGCACAGAGCCCAACATGGGGCTTGATCTCAGGACCCTGAGATGACCCCAGCAGAAATCAGGAGCCAGACTCCAAGTCGAATGAGCCACCCAGACACTCCATGAGTGTTTTATTACTGAATTTATGGAAGACACTTGGATTCGCAGTTTAAATGAAGAGACTCCTGACTTTTAAATGGATTCTTGATCGAGTTGCTTACTTACAAACCTCTTTTCCTGCTACTAATTAAAAGCAAAAATCATGGACTGTATCTGTAGCCTTCATTTTCTCTTTTAACATCATGCAGACTAGGTTGGCTCTTTTCATCACAAGAGCAGTACTCATGAAAATCACTTAAACAACCCTCCAGCCAAATCGAATATTCCTCTTTTCTACTTTCATTCTCCTTCACTTCATTTTGATATTAACTCGTATTAACTCACAACTTGCCACCTCATTTTGGAAACAAGCCTATTTTACTTGCCTTCCCATACTGCCCTATCCTATTTTCTCCCAGATACCTTTTCCTACATTCATTTATGATCACTTACAGTTTGCCTGGGATTTTGCTGTGCATGGAGGGTACATAATGAATAATAAATGATTCTTAAAACAACCTAAAAAATATAACAAGGAGAGGATTTTGTGGAGAATATAGGATTGTGTGATACAGTATGAAATCCTACTCACAAGTAAATCCCAGTGGTCAGTAGTTTCGGCCCAGCATCCTACCGCTTCACAATGACCAGTGATGGTTCCATATTACTTGAATGATCACTTCTCAACTTTTTAAACTATGGTCAAGGTCCTGTATCAAGTACTCTAGGGACAAATAAGGACCAAGAGGTGAAAAGAAAGACACTTGATACAGGGCAGTACTTTAAACTGTGAATCCATGTGTCTTCCATAGAGATAATAATACTTTCTACCTCCTGGAGTTCTGGACAGGATCAAAGGAGAAAATAGGTAGGCAGATAGATGACAAAAAAATAGAGATATCCCTTCATCACTTAGAACAGTTATTGGAACAATAAACATTCAACAAAATGTCAGGTGCTATCATTATATTTATATTTGTAAATAACTATTCTCTGGGTATATGTCTTATATCTTCAAGCATAAAATCTTTAAAGGTAGTGTCTCTATATTTTATTTCTTCTGTAGCCAGTGGAGAGCTGTCTATGGTGGTTGTCATATAACAGACACTAAAATTGACTGATTGTGGTGTTTAACAGCTCTTTTTTTTTCCCCCCCTTTGGCTCTGTCTCTGTCCCCAGTATAGATTCATAGATTTCCGTCCTCTACTTTTTAAAAATGTATGCTATCCGCTATGGGTCTCAGCTTAAGAGGCCATCTAAGACTAGTATATTACTAGAAAAAGAAAGCATAGATGAGACTGGGCATCAGGGGAAATTTTTGATTCCTTAAGGTGGCTTTAGGAAGGAATAAGCATCTGAGTGAATCTTGGAGGCTTCAGGACATAGAATTTAAGACATAAATGTTAGTATATGGGTCAAATCAACCCAGATGGAGGGACAGGAATGAGCAAAGTCTGGAAGGCCAGAAAGCATGGAGACAGGTTAGGAAAATTACAAATCATTCGGTTTAGTAGGTAAAGCACAGTAATGAAGAAAAAAAAAATTAGAAAATTGGGTTCAAGCACTGAATTTTAGGGTCAGTTTTTTTAAGCTTGAATGATATTTTTATCTGATTTACATTTTTAAAAAATATCATCATTTTGGGGTACCTGGGTGGCTCAGTGGGTTAAGCCTCTGCCTTTGGCTCAGGTCGTGATCTCAGGGTTCTGGGATCGAGCCCAGCATCGGGCTCTCTGCTCAGCAGGGAGCCTGCTTCCCCCCGCCCCCAGCCTGCCTCTCTGCCTGCTTATGATCTCTCTCTGTCAACTAAATAAATAAAATCTTAAAAAAATAAATAAAATATCATCATTTAGTAGATTAAACAAAAACGTAGAAATTGATTTTGCCTTCTGTTTTCTGAGAATTGTGAGTTTTTTTTTTTTAAGAGAAAATGACTCATTCTTAGGTCTTATATATGGCATGCTTGAATAAGAGGAGTTCAGCTTTATATAAATGTTGACAGCTCTAAAAACAGCAGTACTAATGGTCAAGCTAAGCTCTCCATACAGCAATACCAGAGGGCTTCCAGAAGCAGGCAGGGGAGTTCTGAGTTAAAAATGGCCCCTGGAACTACCTTATCTGTCTTTACCAGTTAAACCCATAACTATTTTCTGGCACAGCCAGTTTTCATAGATACCATTGTGAATTTTGCTTTCCTTTTATTAAAGTAGACTCATTTCACATTTTATAGGATGGGAAGTGCTAGGTAGGGATTCTCCTCTGAGCTTCCACTACATTTCCTTTTTAACTTTATTTTAGTATTTGGTATGTTGTGGTGTAATTTATATTTTATGTGTCTCTCTACCCCACAAGCCTGTGAGCTCTATCAGGAATTTCTTGAAATCTTTGCCATGTTTCAGGCATTGTGCTAAGGGTTTTACATGATTAATTTATTCACCTTCCTAACAATTCTGTGAGGTGGATACTATTGTTCATCTCATTTTATACATAGAGAACTGATGTATATAGAGGGTAAGAAAATTATCCAGTTTGTGTAATTAATAGATGTTAGAGCTAGGATTTGAACTCAGTGTAATTCCAGAGCCTGGTTCTTAAATATCACCCATGCAGAAATGAATATCAGTTGAATGTATGAATAAATGAAAGAAATGTAATATGCACATTTGGTAGAAAGAACACGGGTAGGGAACTAGGAAACTTGATCTCTGGTCCTAAGTCTGCTTCAAACTAGCTGCATGACTTTGGGCAATTATCTTAACTTCTTTGAGCCTCATTTCTTTACTTGATTGTTGTGAGAATTAAGTTATATGACATGTGTGACAGTGTTTAGCAAAAGGCCTAGTACATTTTAAGTTTTTATAAATGTTAGCTTTTCTTTCTTTCTCACCCTTCTTTGCCCTGAGAGGCCTGTAAACCAACCTTGACTTTTCTAAAGCACATGACATACTGTCTCCGTCAATGCCCAACCCTCATGGGCCAGAAGGTCCTTACCCTTACTTGAAGGAGGGAGAACATGGGCTGCACCAGATGATTATGGAGAGAGCAGAACTCACGGAGGTTATTGCAACTGCCAATTCAATGACCAATGATGGCAAGGGGCTACCACATCAGTGCAGGGCCCCATGTGTCCATGCTGGGTTCACCCGCCTCTAGTCACTCTGGATCTCTCATGTGAGTTACACATGTAATTATCCAGGCAGCAGGCTAAAATATCTTCACAGATAGCAAAGTTTCATCAGCAGAAGGGCACATTTTGTTTTGTGCCAAGTGTTATAAAGCTGTGGTGATTAATTGAAGGACAAGTTAGAAAGTCATGGAATAATATGTCATCCCTATGCCCAGGCCTCCAAGGGTTAAGCAAAGCAAGAGGTTAAGGAATACACCTGAGCTTGTCAGAAAAAAAGATATCCCTAAAATTATTTTTAGCTATGGTGCCTTCAGTAGAATATGCTTTTCTTCCAAAAAGCTCAGAATCTGTATTTTTGTTACTGAGTCCTTAATATTAGCTAAAACTATTACTGCAAAATAAGGTGAGAGATCACATTTTATTGTTTCTTTATTTTATTTTTTTAATATTTATTTATTTATTAGAGAGAGAGAACACATGTGCATGGTGGGGAAGCAGAGGCAAAGGGAGAGATGAGCATGTAGCTCAACACTGGCCAGTCCCACGACCCTGAGATCATGTCCTATGCCAAAACCAGGAATTGGATGCCCAACCAACTGTGCCAACCTAGAAATCATATTGTGGATAAAATTTTGTCAGAGAGCAATGGCATAAGTAAAATACACATATTCTGTTAGTTGTGTGCCAACAGAGCAAAAGAAACACACATAAACATGTTTGCGAAGACACACTTTAAAAAAAAAATCATGTGAACAGAAACCTTATTATTCTCTTATTGTGGTGTTGTTCTTACTTCTATTATCTTTCCAGTTGACCTCAAGTTCCTGACAGGAATCCTCTGTTGTGTGTGCGACGCTAGAGACCATACTTCTTGTAAGGAGTAAAGATAGCTGCTAAGCCCTGTGTTATCTTGTGCACCTAAGACCTTGTGAGAACTGTGGATAGGTTAAAAGGCATAGAAAATGGAAGAAAAAAACAAGGAAAAGGGAAATGAAATAGATCATGAAAAAAATGCAAGAAAGGAAGACTGCAAATAATTCAGAATGGAAAAGAGGGGAAGAGAAGGAAGAGGTGAGCATAGTCAGAAGGGATATATGCCAACAGGGTCATCTGTGGTGTTACATGGTGACTGACTGTCAAGGATTCCTAGACTGACTCTTTGGATATTAAGGTTCCTATTAGTCTTAGGATATTTATGTCATATTCTCTAGACAGGTCAAAGAAAAGTCCAAAGACCAACAGGGATGCTGAGCCAATATTTTTTTAAAAGATTTATTTATTGATTTATTAGAGACAGAGAAAGCAAACAAGTTGGGGGAGGGGCAAAAGGAGAAGGAGAGAGAATCTCAAGCAGATTTGCTGCTTAAGCAGGGAATCTGACTTGCAGCTGGCCCCCATGACCCCAAGATCATGACCTGAACTGAAACCAAGAGTTGGACGCTCAACCAATTAAGGTAGTCAAGCACCCTACTGAGCCAACATTTTTAAGGAGAACTTTCTGCCTGACCTACTCTCTTTACTGCTATCTGTACCAAGTACCCACATAAATACATTGTTTATGACCTGGCATTATGTTTTTATGTTTGTTTTAATTTTTGCCTTTTTTATTGGAGCTGTTAAGGAGAGAGAAATGGGAACGTACAGGGACATTTTAGTGATGTAGCAAAAGGGTTGAGATGCCCGGGTCTAGACCACCTTTTACCTGCTTATTGACAAGAATGTAACTGAATCAAAGTTATTATTTGTTAGCGGATTGCATCTATTTTTTCCCTTTCCTACATGGCCACTCTATCTGAGATGAAGATTAAATAAATAACTTGGTATCATATACTCCTCATATAGGTATTAGTTGTTGCTCAGAGCTTTATTTCATCTACAAAAACTAGATTGTTTTAGTTTGTTCCTTAGTTCAATCAAAAGGTATTTACTGAACAAGTACTGCTATTAATACCACTGTCTTTACCACTATAACCACAAGTTAGCATTTATTAAAAACCCATATTATTATGGTTTACCTGCTTGACACGTCATCTTACTCATATTTTAAACAAACTTTTAATGTATATACAATTATACAAGCAACCAGGGCTCACCTAAGTTTTGTAATTTGCTAATGTCATGGAATTAGTGATGGCAGGGCTAGAATTCAAGCTGAGATATGTCTGGCTCTAAACTACTGTCTAGATCACTGTGCAAGAAATAGGGCTAGGTCCATACCAAATAAGTAAGTAAATACATGTAAGAGTACTATCCTCTAACTTAAAATTTATTGGATGAAAAGACAGATACATAAATAACTCTATTTCACTGTAAATGGTGTTGAATGTTCTGAGCAGTGATTTTCAAATGATTCATCAGAATCACTTGGGGAATTTATTAAAAATGTAGATTCTAGAATGCCACCAAAAAACCCTGGGTTGGGACCCAGGAATCCATAATTTAAAAAGAAAAATGTGTGAAATCTCTGCTGATTCCAAAGCCAAGCTAACTTTGAGAACTTCAGTTACTCCTTAATAGTCAAGGCAATATATTATCCCTTCTAATAAGAAAGGATACAGGGTAGGGACGCTTGGGTGGCTCAGTCAGTTAAGTGTCTGCCTTCAGCTCAGGTAATGATCCCAGGGTCCTGGGATTGAGCCCTGAGTTGGGCTCCCTGCTCAGTGAGGAGCCTGCTTCTTTCTCTCTCACTTCCTCTGTTTCCTGTTCTCTCTCTCTCTCTCTCTCAGTACAATAAATAAATAAAATCTTAAGAAGAAAAAAAAAAAAAGAAGGGGTAAAAGGTAAAATAGATCCAACAAGAAGAAGTAGAGTTTGTGGAAGGCTGTTTGAGGATGTTTCGTTGACTTAATAATTTCCAGGGTTATCTACGTCGCAGAAATCACATGATTTTTGGAAGAGTTGTTGGTAGCTTTAGACTAGTCTCTACAAATTCTGTAAATGACTATCCTTAACCCTTGCTGGCTTGAATAGACCTTATGTTTTAAAGTGCACTTAAATTGTTGCTACCATAATTTGATGTTCTAACCTTTCAGTTTACTTAGTCTAGTAATCTAGTTACCATACATAAAAACAAAAGTTTATCATCATCATCATCATCTTCATCAGCAGCAGAAGCAAGTTATGACTGTCAACATTTTTGCTTAGACATTATTTGTACATGATCAAGGTAATTCACGTCTCTGGGCCTAGACTTCCCATCTGTGTAATGAGGAAGTTGGATTAAATAAAGTTGTGACACCATATGGAATTAAGATTGTGGGTCCTCTTCCCTCAGTACACTATTGTCTTAAGACATTTTTCTTTCCAATTGAGAAACTTTTTCACAATTCAGTAAATATAGAATGACTATTTCAAAGGCCAGCTCTGGAATAAGTAGGAATCATTCTGGGCTGACTTGAGGCTTGTGTCTGAGAAGCTATATATACAGAAAGCCTGGAGGATTGAAATAGTCCAGAACATTTCAGGACTGGACAGCTGATGAGTGGGTAAAGGTTGCCTGTGCTTCACTCTGTCAGCTTGTCATTTTAATGAATATCAGAATCACCCACACACCAAATTGAGAAGCCCAGGACCTCATCTTAGCTGAGAATGAGCCCCTCCCAGAACCTGGTTTAGTTGTATGAAACAGTTTCAGCAGCAAAAAGTTCCATTCCTGCCAGCCACTGCAAAGACTCCGATTGCAGGAATTCTGCGACCTCTCTTGTCCTTGATTATAATATAGGCGAAAAACTGCCTTGAAAAGATAAAGATATTTTACATGATTTACAGTCTGACCTTAAAATGCTCTTGACAGTATGTCTGAAGAAAAAGAAGGAATGGCTGTTCCCAGACAGGTTGAGTTCTTTCCTTATCAGAAGGGTTAAAATAAATATTCTTTCTCTTCTGTGCCTTCCCAGTATTTCTCTGGCTGATAAAAGGGGAGATCTGTGTGTTGGACTGAGAGTTATGGGGAAGCAAATCTGAAGAGATGGGACAAACTTTTTTCTGTGTCTGTGCACATTAAGTGTGAGTTTGCAGAAAAAGAGAAAGAAGGACTTGTCAGTCAGAAAGGGGGTTAGCCAGCAAAAGGAGAGTCACGAAAGCAAGGGCAGTCGTGCCCACCAAAGCAATAGCCAAGGAAAGTCTTGGCTGGCAGACTGAGTGTTCTAGCAATGAGACCAGTTTGTTTTGTTGGCCAGATTTGGTAACCAGATGCCAGGAAATGTTTGATTCATCCAGTCATTCTCCTTGTTCTGATTCTGTGCCCTTTAAACCAACCTCAGATCATAATGTTATTCCAATGAGTAAAAGACACCATGCTGAAAGTCTATGTGGAGATTTTCTTTCCCATTATAAAATAATAAACTGCCATTCTTTTTTGAGTGTTAAGTGTTCATTTGGCTAATGAGCAAATGCTCATGCTGAATACAGTGACTAGTTGAAACTGTACTATTTAACACAGTAAGTAGCCACTAGCCAAATATAGCTATTTAAATTTAAATTCATTAAAATTAAATTTAAAATAAAACTCTTTAGTCATACAAACCACATTTCAAGTGCTGAAAGCCACATATGACTAGTAGCTACTATGCTGAATAGAGCAGATTATCAAACATCTCCATTATCAGAGAAAGTTCTACCGGGCAGCTCTGGATTAGCAAGGAATTCTCAGTTCCTTTGTCAGATCATTCTTGGTACTATGCAATAACACACGTAGATTTAGCTGTGCCTCAGTTTGCTTTTGAAATAGGAGAAGGATGCTGTCCACCAAACAGGAATTATGTGGGCATTTTTAATGTAATTGCTAATTGATGCTTTATAAATAGAACAAAGAAGAGTGTTTGTATATTTAAATATTAATGTGAATAACACTCCTCATTTTCACTGTGTTCCATAAGAACTCTATTTAGCAGTTTTAAACCTCTCCATCTTTCCAATAGCTTCTTTGTAAAATGAGGTATAGGGAAATACGGAAAGGTTGTCCTTACTCTTGTCAAATAATTATAGGCTACTGTAAATTTGTAAAGCAGTCTAATATTTAATGGGAACTTCTGAATGAGGAAAGCTTTACCAGCAAAATAATTAAAGATGTTGCTTTATATTTGTATGCTGCCTTTCCAAAATGATACTTTAATTGATACTTAAAATAACCCTATAAAGTAGATTGGGGAGGCAGGGTGTGTATTTTCATCCCTATTTTACATGTTCAAAGAAGTTAAGTTACTTGCTCAAGGTCATGTGGTTGGAGCATCAGTAATAGAACTTTTGACTTCTGAGTTCATTTTTTGATTCTGCTTTACCACAGTGTTCAGTTATCAGGACCGGTATTTTATTTTAGAGAAGGCAACAATAGAAAGAGAATAGAAATGTTGAGGATTTGTCGTCATGGAATACGGGCTGAAAATATTCCCCATTCTTCCTCCAGGCCAAAAAAGTACACCTGAGCCTTTCGAAGGCACAGAAGAAACTGCTTTTCTTCTTTCCTTTCTGCCTGCTTCACTCATAAAACTTAGCTTGCATTCATGTCATTCATTAATCCAATGGGAATGACCACTTTTCCTATGCCAAGCACTCGCTAAGCTGTGGAAGATACAAAGAGGAGCAGGACATGCCACCGATATTGAGGGGCCTACATTCTTTTTTTTTTTTTTTAAAGATTTTATTTATTTGACAGACAGAGATCACAAGTAGGCAGAGAGGCAGGCAGAGAGAGAGGAGGAAGCAAGCTCCCCGCTAAGCAGAAAGCCCGATGCGGGTCTCCATCCCAGGACACTGGGATCATGACCTGAGCTGAAGGCAGAGGCTTAACCCACTGAGCCACCCAGGTGCCCCAAGAGGCCTACATTCTGATGGGGAAAGAAATATACATTAATTACCACCCTGTAGCATAGATACTAGGATAGTGTTTACGACAAAATGCTCTGACAGTGCAAAGGAAAGGGTGACTAATCCATTCATTTTAAAAGTTCTTTTATTTCTTTATTTAAGAGAGAGAGCAGAACTATCGAGAGAGAGAAAATGAGTGTGGGGTTGTGGTAGAGGCAGAGGGAGAGGGAGAAGCAGACCCCCTGCTGAGCAGGGAGCCCATGTGGGGTTGGATCCCAGGACCCTGGGATCATGATGGGAGCTGAAGTCAGATGCTTAACTGACTGAACCACCCAGGCCCCCCAGGGTGATGAATTCTGTCTAGAGCTGGATGGTCATGAGAAAAAAAAAAACATTTAAAAAAAAAACCACAAAAAACTCCATATTCTTTTTAGGTAACACGAGAACTTGACCTCAGAGGACAAGTAGGAGCTAATAGGTAAAATTTAAAAGAAGTGGAATAAGTACCATGAGCAAAATTATTTGATTTAGAACAAATAAAAACAGTATTCTGCATTGTACTTACTCTATTCCTTGCATTTCGTAAACACATTAAACAACCCTTCATCTTTATAGCAACACTATGAGATAGGTACTGCTATTACCTGCATTTTACAGATAAAGAAACTGAGGCTCAGAAAGGTGAACTAATTTAGTATAGGTCAAATAGCTCACAACTGATATAATCAGGAATCATATGTACTTAGCCAGATTCTAGCAATTGTGCTCTTGACCATGGAGTGGTGATAATAACGTATAATCAATTTTATAACCTGATTTTTCTTCCCTTTTATAGTATATCATAAGCTCTTTCCCAAGACACTAGAATTCTTTATAAATGCTATTTTAATAGTATAAGAACCAATCTTACTGATATATTATAATTTAACTAGTCCTTTATTGTTGGACATTAAGTTGTCTGCAGTTTTTTACTATTTTGAATAACAGTGCATGATTATTTTTGTGATTCAGAATTTTCTTCACAGACTCAACCTTCGTATATCCTCACAGAAAGCCCCAGAGATGTCCTTGGTATTAGCGCCATAGTGAATGTGCTCTATCTTGGATTATTCTTTTTGGGAATTATCTTCAGTATATTAAACAACACTAAGTTGTTACTTCTAAAGACCTGGATATTTCCAGGTTTCTGCTACCTAGTTAGACTATTCTGAATGATTACAAATTAGTTTTAATATTAACCTAAGAAAAATATAATTAAGAAAGCAAATCAGCTGAAAATGTTATTACAAACCCAAATAGAGGTGATTTTTGGATTATCTGCTCTTCTGAATTACTTATTACATTGCTCTGTCCATTTAAGTGAGTGCTGGTAGTTTTTGATTGCTTTGCCCTAAGTCAAATTTGGCAGAGAGAAATGTGAAGGTTTAGGTTAAGATGTGAGATTTTTTTTTCCCCTAAGTGAATGCAATTAAAATTACTAAACTTCACTTGACCCATACTGATTGTATATCTCTTTTCTTGCTTGGTGATGGAATCCATTTTAAGGGAGAAACCTAAAAATGCTTTGTGAAGAACACACACCCTTCATTTCTGAAAGGTTCATTTTCCACTCCTGCTTTAGATTGACAATGAGCTGTAGTTCAATGGCTGCCCTGCAGGGAAGCTCATATACCCTATAATTTAGAGGGCCTGAGACGCCTCATGGGAAACTTGGTAAAACATTCTATTTAGAGACATGCCTGCTGATATGACATATATTTTTATAGTTATACCTCTTTATTGCTGGGACATAAAACCTGTTTTCACTCAAAATGTGCCTGCTTTTTCAAAAAACAGAAAAAGAGACATGCAGAAAACAATGATTCTATTATCATGTACTGTAACTTTTGTTTTATAGTTCTCTTCTTGCAGCTTGTCTCTTTGCCCTGGAGCTATGGAGTCTGGACTAAGTCCAGGGATGAATCCCAGGTTGTAGACTAGTAATACCTGCTTTGAAGGTCACTTCTGTAGCCCTCATTAACTTTTGACTAGTCAGGCCTTCTCAGTACAAGTATAACAGGGTCATTCATTCAATTTTTCACTCCTTCATTCCCTTTAAAAAACCATCTATACAATCATCATTTCAGAAGTACAGTTACGTGCTAAGAATTGTTCCACTTGTTGCCAAGAATATGCACATGAGTAGAAGATTCTGACCCTCTCCATCTCTCTCAGCAATTGATCATCCCTTGTAAATTTTTGCATATGGAACATTCTCCAGTTCCTAACTAAACATTCTAATCTGACTATAACTTCGCCCATCTCTTCAGCCACCCACCTCCTGTTACCACCTCCTGTGGTACAGTTCTGTCTAAGAATAATCCCTCCATTTCCCTCCCTGCCCCATCTTCCCTCCATTTCAGGTTAGGAATGGCACCTGCATTTATGTACCACTGGGTTTTCAGGGTCAGGCACAATTCTGGGTACATGATAGTCCTCAATAAATATTCATATAGGGGCACTTGGATGGCTCAATAGCTTAAGCAGCTGCCTTTAGCTCAGGTCATGATCTCAGGGTCCTGGAATCTAGCTCTACATTGGGCTCCCTGCTCAGCAAGGAGCCTGCTTCTCCCTCTCCCTCTGCCTGCTGCTCCCCCTTCTTGGGCTCTGTCTCTGTCAAATAAATAAATAAATAAAATCTTAAAAAAAATTGTTGAATAAATAAATAAGTGAATTTTACTCTAAAAGACTGATAGCCTAATGTGGAAAATTAGATGCATGCTGGGCACAGAATATAACCTCAAAATATTAACTGAAGAAAAATAAATATAGGATTAGAAACACTGAAGAAATAATTCAATATCAGAGACAGAAGGAAAATATTCTTTAGAAGATCAGAATCTCTGAAGCTGGGAGACAAGAGCATTTTTTAAAATTTGTGATCGTACCTCCAGGAAAGCTGTTTTCTTCTATTATATTCACTAGGTTAGATAATTTCATTTTTCAGTATCCTATTACAAAATGAGTCTTAGGAGGATACTCAGGATACACACACAAAGTTGTGTGAATATAAATAATATAATTATTTCTGTGAAATTAAGAAGGATTTTTTTCACTGTTTTTTATGTATTTTTAAAAGTTTATTTATTTGAGAAAGAGAGAGAGAGAGAGAACAGGCTACCTACTGAGAAGGGAGCCTGATTCGGGGCTCAGTGCCAGGAGCCTGGGATCATGACCTGAGCCAAAGGCAGATGCTTAACTGACTGAGTCACCCAGGCACCCCCACTGGGTTTTGATGTTTTTACTTTTATAACAGTGTCATATATTTCTTTACCTTCCCCTTCTTTTAAAAATTTTTTTTGAGCTAGCTGATATATTATTTTACCTGAAGAAGATGAAGGATAAGAAGACAATGGAAATGAGACTAGAGGTAGTAGATTGTGCTTGAGTCAGACTCATTTTTCATTGTTATTAAGTTTTTAATTTTAATTTCAGTATAGTTAACATACAGTGTAATATTAGTTTCAGGTGTGCAATGCAGTGATTCGACAATTCTGTACCTTACTCAGTGCCCGTCATGATTAGTGGACTCTTAAATCCCCTTCACCTATTTCACCCATCTTCCCACCCACTACTCCTCTGGTAACCATCAGTTTGTTCTATATAGTTAGGAGTCTATTTCTTGGCTTCTCTCTCTCTCCCCCCCATTCTTCTTCTTCTTCTTTTTTTTTTTTTCTTTTCTTATCTGTTTCTTAAATTCCACATATGTGTGAGATTATATTGTATTTGTCTTTGACAGGCTTACTTCACTTAGTATTATACTCTCTAGATCCATCCCTGTTGTTGAAAATGGCAAGCTTTTTAATGGCTGAGTAATATTACACATGCACACACATACCTATACACATATACACACCACATCTTTATCCATTCACCTGTCAATATACAGTTGGACTGCTTCCAAAGTTTGGCTATTATAAATAGTAAACATAGTGATGCATGTATCCCTTTGAATTAGTCCTTTGTTTGTTTAATTTTGAGGGTAACTACCCAGTAGCATAATTACTAGATTGTAGGGTAGTTCTATTTTCAGTTTTTGAGGAACCTCCATACTGTTTTCCAGAGTGGCTGCATCAGTTTTCATTCCCACCAATAGTCCACAAGTGTTCCCTTTCCTCCACATCCCTACCAATACCTATTGTTCCTTGTTGTGTTGATGTTAGGCATTCTGACAAGTGTGAAGTGATATCTTATTATAATTTTGATTTGTATTTCCCTGATGATGAGTGATGTTGAGCATCATTTCATGTGTTTGTTGGCCATCTGTTTGTCTTCTTTGGAAGACATTGTTCCACTTGTTCTGTGTTCCACTTCTGCCCATTTTTTAACTGAATTATTTAGTTTTTGGGTGTTGAGTTGTATCAGTTCTTTATATATTTTGGACACTAACCCTTTATCAGATATGTCATTTGCAATTATCTCCTCCCATTCAGTAGGTTGCTTTTTTTAGTTTTATTGATTGTTTCCTTTGCTATGCAGAAGCATTTTATTTTGATGAGGCCCCCATAGTTTATTTTTGCTTTTATTTCCCTTGCTGTGGTTGATGTCAGAGGAAGTAGTGTCATGCTTTCTTCTAGGGTTCTTTTATGGTTTTAAGTCTCACATTTAGGTCTTTAACTCATTTTGAGTTTATTGTTGTGTATGGTGTAAGAAAGTGGTCCAATTTCATTCTTTTGTGTATAGCTGTCCAATTTTCCCAACACCATTTTGTTGAAGAGACTTATCCTCATTATGTGTTCTTCCTTTGTAGAAGATTAATTGACCATATAACTGTGGGTTTATTTCTGATATTTCTATTCTGTTCCATTGATCCATGTGTGTATACTGTTTTGATTACTATAGCTTTGTAATGTAATTTGAAATCTGGAATTGTGATACCTATAATTTTGTTTTTCTTTTTTCAAGATTGCTTTGGCTATTTGGAGTCTTTTATGGTTCCATAGAAAGTTTAGGATTGTTTGTTCTAGTTCTGTGAGAAATGCTATTGGTATTTTGATAGGCATAGCCCTAAATCTATAGAGTGCTTTGGGTAGTAAAGAGATTTTAACAATAGTCCTTCTTCTAATCCATGAGCATGTATCACCTTCAATTTCTTTATCAGTATTTAATAGTTTTCAGAGTACAGGTCTTTCACCTTCTTTGTTAAATCAGATTCCTTTTGATTTAAGGGCATCTTGGCTCAGGCTTTATGGTTTTCTAGGACTTCTTTATTCAAGAAGAGTGAGTTGGTGTAGGGTAGACCATATAGTGTTGTGGTCCGTTATGGCTTTCCTCTTCCTCTTATCTCTTTTCTTAACCCAAGAATTCTGTTTTCTTTTATTGATTTATTTGTGCAAAAGAACTGCTCCTAATATGAGACCTTTGTCTTGTTACAAAAAATACTATGAATTATAATTGGGATATATGATTTTTATATGATTTTGAGGGAACTATAATATAATTATGTATAGGCTGTATTACCATCTGTAATTCATTGGCCTTTTGATTGAAATAGGGAAGGACATTGGAACTATGTGCCTAAGCAAAAGTGCTGCTGTGTCCTTGATCTTCATTTAAAAGACAAACTTGTTATACAAAATCAGCTCTAGATATCTGGTATACCATCTTGAAATCTTAACAACATCTGAAGTCAAGTACTTTTACTTCTTTCTCTAATCTACATCTTGGATTCTGTAGCTCAGCTTGTGATTCTCTTCCCCTTCTCCATAAGGAAATCATTCTGGAGCATGAATAGAACATTCGTGCATAAATTTCTGTTCATTCTACTTCCACATGCACATTCCCTGTAGGTACCATCACCACCATTGCCTTACTGTAAGTCCTTATCAGCAATCACCAGGACTATCCATAATATATTTCATACCTGAGACTTGCACCAAAATTCATTTCCCCTAACTGCTTCTAGAGAACTCTCCCTAAAATCTACATCTGACTTTCTCATTCACTTGCTAACAATCCTTTGTTTTGTCTTTATTTTAGATGATTACAAGCATGTCATATAGACCCATGCCTTCCTGCTCAGTTTCTTCTCCCTCTCACTCTCTCACTCCACACTCATCCTTCATGCTTTGAACTTTATTAAATGCGTCTCATTTGTTTCCTAATGGACTCGGTGTGATTTCACTGCATTGGCCCCATAGTTTTGTTTTTTGTTTTGTTTTGTTTTGTCTGTAACAACTTCTTTATATCTGAATGTCCAATTGTCTTTCACCTACTAAGGGAAGTCTCCCTGATTATGAATATTCCTTTCAATCCCAGGTCCCATGTTATCATTTACTCCTTCCTCTGTCTATTCCTTTATCTTACCTGGTTTTCTATGATTATAAGCATATTGGGATGAACTATTTGCATGTCTCCTTCCTTCCTATTAACTCTTGACTCTCTGAGACAGAGGTTGTCTCTTACTGGTTCTCAGGTCCTCAGGATGTGTCACATAGCAGTGTAGCTTAATATATTTGAAGAAATACATAGAACATTCTACCAGATATTCAGACAGAGCTGAGTTAGCACAGCCAACAAGAGAACATAGAATAACTATGCTCCATTTAGTAAGGTAAAATTTATTTATGACCTGTTCATAACTATTCTTGAGAGGTTTTATAATGCTTTGCCCTAATCTCACTCCTCCGTGGGTATTACCCCAGCCCTGTCACTGCATCCTTTTACTTACCTTTAAGTGATGGTGTCCCTTAAATTTGTTTGGCTGCTCTAACACTTTCATCAGTTCACACTTAACTTTTCACAATGATATAAGAGATAGCAACCCAAATATCACACACCATATAAAAGATTGCTCTGTGCATCCACTTGTTAAATCTGTTGTGCTCTGGGTATGCTCATGCCAGTCTGTACATACAGATTATTTGCTTGCAGGGTTAGTGACTGTAACATTTTTGATTAACCTCTCTGTACACTTCACAGGCACTTACTCTGGGCCATGTTCAGATCATGAAGATACCCTGAATCACTGAGATGTTGCTGGATATCTGTTGACATAGTTTTACCAGTGTGGAATAATTCAGTGTTCCTCCAATTTAAAGGAGAGTCAAAATAGCATAGTTTTCCTGGTTTTGTTCATTTTCATCTCAGACATAATGGACAATGAATTACAAACCAAGAAGAAGGAGAAGAAGAAGAAGAAAGAAAGAGAAAAAAAAGATCTATTACAGATTACTTACATTATGCCTACATACCAAAATTTGTCTATTCCTTCAATGTTTTTACCTTAAATAAGTAGAATGATGCATATCTTTCATATATTTTTAAGCTTTAATGACATATGGCAATTTTCTCAAAATCTTTATTTTTCCCAAATATCTTCTACAGGACATAAGACTTCTGTAGTTTGCTTAATTCAACTCAGAGACAACTTGACATTTCAGTTACTATTTACCCTTCTTCAAGATGAAGCTAGGCATTTGCGAGAGATTGAGAAGCCCTCCCTAGTTGTTTCATTTTCCAATGTTCATGGGCACACATTAATTTCGGAGGTCATGAAAAAACAATAAAAACAAAAACAAAATCAGTGTATATCTAATTAAGAATTATGGGCCACTTACAGCCAAATGCCAAAATAGTTTAGAATTCTAGATTCTCTAATTTAGAAGAATTGTATATTTGTTTAGTAAAATGCCAAATACATATATAACTAACGTATAAGACTAGTTTTTGCATCCAGTGTGTCCTAATGGAAAAAGTTATCTTGGGGTTTAGAAAGATGAAGACTGAGGACTAGATAAAGGAAGAAGGAGCTAGTACAATGAGCAAACTTACAAAGGGATAGAGAATTATAGGGGGGAAAATTTACTTATATACAATTTTGCATAGGACTATCCTAGTTATGCCTATCTGGAAAGGAATATTTTCTGAAAATGTGCTATGGTAAGCAAAATGAGCACATCATGTAGAATGCCACTGGGAATTACATAACCTGTGGACCCTTTCTGTTTTATTGTTGGGTCACAATTATTATTGTTTTCATTTTGAAACACATTCTTCCTTCTTGACAGAATGCTATGATCTCTACAGTAAATGAGTATGGTTTAATATCTGGAGCCATTGAACAGTGGTATCTGTAACAAAGAAGAGAACTGAGCTGCAGAACCTGCTTTTCTTTATCAAGCAGACTTGCTCTGGATGGTGGAAATGTGGGTGAATTTTGACTATGTTCACACAGCTGCAATTGACCATTTTTCTATAGGAGGTCTTTTCACTGGGGTGGAGGGAAGAACCACTAATTAGGATCAAATTGCCAGTTCTGTCTTGATGGTTTTGAGCCAAGGAAATATTTTGCTTGCTATCTGTCTTTATAATATCTAAAATCACAATTTTATACTTTCATTAATTTTTTTCACTTAACTTATAAAGCCTTAATTTCATGGTTTGGTAGGAATACTTTTTACTATGAATATATGTATGAAAAATGAGGTCAGTCATATCTCCAATGACTCATCCAATGCAATGCATAAATCTCAGACCATTATTGGAAATACCTCTCAGTCCCTTCAGGGTGGACAGCTTTCTCAAGAAACCATTTTGGGGAAGAGATATAGTCTTAGAAATCAGCAATTTATCTCTTTCTAGGACAAAAGAATATTGAAAAATGTTGTTGATGTAATCTTCTATTATCTTCCTTCACCTGCATCACTGGATTATATTTGTTATGGTCTCCCTCTTTGGTCTTATTTTATTTCTTTTTGTTTGTTTGTTTTGCTCTCAGGTACAGGAGGTTGAGTTAATCTTCTCCTGAGTTCCATGTCAATTGTCATCAAAATCAATTTGGTTGTCAGAGGGTCATATTTTCCGCTGTATCCTACAAGTAATTTGATAGTCTGTCTTTGCCCTTGGTTAAATACTTTAAGTCTCAAGCATATAAGTGTGGCTTTTTAATTGCATATTTCCATTCCTGGATTTTCATTTTAATAGATATATTTAAACCGGTATGATCCTGGTTATGGGTGATATCAAATTTTTTTCTTTCCTTTTCCAAATATTAAAGATAATTATTTTAATTCCCCAAATATGTGAGAAATGTACTCAATATATTAACTTTTATTATTTTTAAGTAAATAATATTCTGAGGCATTAGGTCAGTAACCACATATTAAAAGGTTATTTTTTGTTTGTTTTGTTTTGTTTTGTTTTTGTGAAGACAGACACAAATGACCTGGAAGAGTTAAGTCATTTCCCCAAAATGAGCACCCTGTTTCCAGAAGTTAGACTGGTTTTATCTTATGAATATCACCTGCAATGTTATGTGATGAGATAGAGTTAGACAAGACAGAGGATTGCTCTAAATTTAAGTGACTCTATTTATGATACTAATCAAGTCTATGGGAGAGCAGAGAATAAATTCCAAGACTCCCAAGTACTTGCCCAGAGCTCCCGCCCTGTGATTACATGTTCTCAGGTCCTATGTACTCAGGGTTCTAACCCTTGGTAACTGAGGCCAAGTTCTTTTCATTGCTTTCTAAGGTGGCTTTGCCTGAGCAAGGGGATGGATGACTGAGTGCTGCTGCACAGCCAGTCTGCTTTCCACCTCTCTGTTAAATGGATGTGATCAAAATGGGCCTTAGACACAGAAGCCTAAATAATGGGGCTGCGTTTCCTTGTGGAGCTCAGTAATATTTACTGAGCCCAACAGCTTCATTTTCCTTGGTTTCTGCTGTGTTAATGGCTGGCTTCAGGGAGGGAGGTGAGAAGGGAGGGAGTGAAGAATTGCTGAGAGGGACTCAGGCGACGCGGTTAACAGATGGCCTTATTAGAGACACTTTCCCTAGGCCTAAGTGAAGCCTTTTTGTCTGAGTCGGCAAGAAGTGGGTCATTTTCCTGAGCTGTCAGGCTCAGTGCTTACTTGACTTGTGGCTGTAACTGTAGCAAGCTATGGGTTTCCCCACTGGCTTTTTGTTTCCTGAGATGTGCTATGAAGACCCTGTCTCTCTGGGTCTTCCTAGAGCAGGGCAAGACTTCTACACAGACCATTTGTTTGTTTTCTAGACCATAGGCTGCCTCATAACTGCATGCCTCCTGCACAACCAGCCACAGGCAGGGATCTCTGACTCTCTAACCCTAAGGCTGGGCCCTGTTCTGAGCTGGTGCAATGGTCCAGAGACCTGGAGAGAAGGGAAATACTGTGGAGTCTCAGAATCCTATACACACCAAGAAACATCTGTATGTAGGACAAAGAACAATCCATACTCATTGCTATTATTTCCCAATGTAAAAACATGTTATGGCGAGTAATATTCAAATTCATTTGAAACATTTCTGAATTTATTGCAACTTCCCATTATTATGCAATTTTCAATCCAATGGATATTGAAGGAATGAGCAGGGTTCCATGTGGTTCTATTACAATGTTTTCATAATATTTGCTAAGAATCTGCTCTCCATCAATACTGTTTCCAGTATGTGACATGCTGTCTCCTGTAGGCTCTACCTGTCACAGATTATACATCAGTGACCTTTTAGCAAGTCAATAGTAATCCTTCCCCACCCACAGCTGCTGTTTTAGTAGAAATTCGGTCATTGTGTTTCTACTTCTCCCACTTCATCAGTTTAGGACCTTATGGGTGGTCATTCCCTAGGATTATTGAAAGGGCAGAATACTTAGACAATCAAAACAAAAGGCAATCTACAGTCTGTTACTTAGTAAGACTCTGTACTCTGTGTCATTTGCATTAGTCTACATGCCCGTCAGTCCTGCTGCTTTTTGGTTTTTGGGTTTTGCGGGGTTTTAAAAATTTTGGTTTCATTGTCTCCCCACTCCTTACACACCTTTCTTCCAAAGTCCTTGGCATACATACATATATACTATATATCAGGGTAGACACTGGTCAATTTAAAAAACCTGTACAAAGGCAGGTTGTACCTGTTTATGACTCTTGCACCAAGAAAGTGGCACAGGAAGAGAAACTATAATGTACCAGGAAATAAGCCAGTCTCATTATACACTCTCTTGCATATTTAAAAGTCACTGGTGCTTGGTTAAACCTGACTTGAAAATCATTTCCATCTCCAGCATGGAGAAGAATAGAAAATAAAGTGTAACTGTGCCTTGAAACTAGTTCTCAAAACATATATAACATACTTAAATTGATAGATAAGGAAATAATTTTATGGAGATATTTTTTCTCCAAAGCCACAGATTAATGACTGGATCTTCACACATTAAGAAGAGAGCACTTAAATACATTTTCTATTCAACAATACTGCCCAGGTTTATTTGTGCCTTGGTGTTCTCCCCTTACTCTCTCTCTTCTCTAGCAAACTCCAGAAATCAGAGAAAATCTTCCTAACTTCCAGTGTTTTTTTCACTTCTGAACACATACATCTTTCAAACACATTTAAACATGTTGGAGCCAGAAGATATAAAGCTGCTGGTTTTAAGTCCATGATTTATTTGCTAAGACTGGGCATGATTTTGGGCAGAAAATTAGAAAGGGGAACAGAAGGAGGGTTTCTCCCTTCTGTCCATGGCTCGGCAGGGATTTCTGCTGGAACCAGAAGAGAAGAATCAGACAGAAGGTTTCTTTAACTTCCAAGAGATAGTAAGTCAATTGTTGCATTATATTTTAGGTGTCTGTGTCTGCAACAAAAGCACAATGGATAGCTAGATGGATTTATAGATAGATACCTAGATGGATGATAAAGAGAAATAGAACATGTGTTGAAGAATTGTGTCACAGAATGCCTTTTTGGAAGATTATTTGGCTGTCAGAATTGCCACACATAACGAAGATAAAGGAGAGCCAATAAGCAGGAAATCTATTATGACTACAGAGTTGGTGGATTCTGGAAGAAGAGAAGGGATGGTTGTGGGAGTATCACAGAAGAAGAATAATGAAGATAAAATTAGAAAACATGAACAAAACCAAAATACTATGCTTTTTTTCTCCTCCTGTGAGCTCCAAGGATAAACAATTACTTTCTCTAAAAAAGATAATTTTCAGTTAATTTATTCGTATCATAAATGAAGAAGCCAATGTACAGAGAAGTTCACTGACTTTATCAATTTGCTTTAGTGTGTCTTAAAATAATCTTGAGATTTCTACTCTCGGGCTATCCAGAAAGACATTTCTGAAGACAAGAAGGAAGGCAAAGGCATTGAAATATAACATGTTCTATGATCATTGTCAAACTTAACATTTAGATAGCAGGTAAATCAATAGATACTATGATATTATATATCATTACCTATACAAGAAACATTCTTATTTTTGTCCCCACAGAGAATAACATGAAGGTTTCATTCGTCAGATATAATATATATATTATAATTTTTAATATCAGCCAGTATTTTCTTTAGCACACAGACTATTATATCATGACTCTGCTTTCAGTTAGGGGTCTCATTGCCCTTTGTTATATAGATCAAATTTCTTGGACTACGCCAATGATGTCAGATCCTGGGGAAGTTTGGTGGTCTCCCCAAGATTTTAGTGATTCTGATTAGAAGAGTATTAACAAGAACTGTGAACTTACAGCTTTCTTTGCCTCTATATGTTCTATCTGTGTGTCCCATCTCTCTTTCACCCATTTTTAATTTAGATACAGAATTCAGTCTCTTCACCAGGATCCCCCCCGCCAAAAAAATCCAGTCACATTTCGTGACTACATTTTATTGCAGAAAATTGGAAAGAACATGCTACATGGTGCTTAGAATCCTTCCTGTACTTTTTACCTCCACAGAGGTGATAGATGCTAGAAAAAGAATTATTTGAGGGCATTCAGGATATATAGCTTTCCGTGCAAGTCTGCCCTTACTGACTGTGTGATTGGGGGCTTGTCATTTAAGTTCTCTGGACTCTTGTCATTTGGGTTTCTTATCTGCAAAATGAGAAACTCGAACTATTTTTCCAGGTGTTTTCATGGTTGTACATTCTAAGGACCTTCATGCATAGGTCCATTGAATCCCCCACAACTTCTTTGAATCCCCAACAATAATTGGTCTCATGTATTACCCATAGGGATGGATTCTCAGTGGATATTTAGAATTTCTTAGGAAAGAAAGAAAAAGTCCTTGTTCTGGGATAAGCCTAACACCTGAAGAACTCACAGGGACATGAAGCTACGTCACTTGGACAAAGCAAACAGTGCTTTAGTAAACAATAAAATATGAAGCTATTCTCACAAAATCTCTTTTAGTGCAAGTTGTTTTTAAGATATCTTTTAAAGTACATAAAGCTGTTATTATGATTTAAATAATCCACAAATTTTATCAGTTTTGTCTTTTTCAATACTTAAGAGTTTTATATTCGAAGTTCACCAGGGAATTAACAAAGGGAATAGATCAGCAGCTGCGATATATGTTCATCTCATGCTCCTTAGCAGTTGATGCAGTTTGTCTGTATTTGATTTGGCTGTAGTGACCATACTAATACTGATACCTGTGCTCATACTTAATGCATTATGTCGCCAAAATTGTTCAGAGCATCCAGCACACACAAATATGGATCTCGTATACTCAGTGGAAATGGGTGATTTATTCTAAATTCTATCTTACTGTCTCTTTCAAGTTTATGTAAGCAAGTATGTAGGTTTTCTAATGTGCTTTTCTAAAGACATGAAAAATACTTTATCCCCCTTGTGAATCTGAGGTTTGAAACTTTAGGGAGTGTAATTCCTCACATAGTGTCTCATCAATGCAACTATTTTCGTAGCAAAATACTCATAGAGTCTTCCTTTTAGGGGCTTAAGGGAGGAATCAATATATAAAACCCATTTGTTGCCCTTCTGAGTTCTGATCCAGTTAAGAAATAAGACACAGAGGCCAGTATCTCTTCTGATAGGAGGAGATGGTGATTTATTTTTACTGATGATGCTAACTGGAGCTTAACCTATAGAACTGTGACTAAAATGATGGCTAACACTCTCTATTCCCTCTGTCTCCCTCCAATTTCCTTTGCCTCCTATGTCTAGACCTTGGGACTGACCACAAAATTGGTTTAACTCTACAGAATAGGCTCACTTAGAATTATAGCTTTATGTTTTTCAAGGTGGAGAAAGAATGAGCAAATTCCTGGAGCATGCAACTGTTAAATGGAGGTCAGCCCCATCTAGTCAAGAAATGTGGATCCATGGATGTCACCAGATACCTAAATAACTCAATCTTAGAGAGTCAGAAAGTCAAGGCATTACTGTACTGAAAGTCCTTCAAGGTGGAAAATAGAAATCAAGAAAAGGATGTTTCCCCTCAGCCTTAATTTTATTCAGAATTCAAAACTTCTTTAGCATTGACCAGATGTGTATGACTCCCCAGAGACAGGACAGTTGTGTGATGTCAATTGTGGACACTTTTTCTTTTTCCCTCAACTATGAAGATGTGGTTTTCATATCCTCTTTTATCCCTCTCCTCCTCGTAGTAGTCCCTCAGTC
This sequence comes from Enhydra lutris kenyoni, assembly GCF_002288905.1. Classification (NCBI taxonomy): domain Eukaryota; kingdom Metazoa; phylum Chordata; class Mammalia; order Carnivora; family Mustelidae; genus Enhydra; species Enhydra lutris. Next base: position 51,840,184 of record NW_019154086.1, read on the forward strand.
TTGGGTGTCCTGTACAGGGCCATTCTTATACCCCTAAGGCCAGGAGATAAAACTTGTCCTATTAGTTTCCTATTTCCTGCTCCCTTGACAATGAGTTTTAATTGAGCTTCAGGAAAAGATTGCAGGAAGAACTTTGCAACTTACAGCTCCTTCGATCTGGCCTGTAGTCAGCATAAATGCTGCAAGTTCTATTGGCAACAAATTGAATTTCTTCACCCTCTGTCACCCTCCCTCACTACCCCCTATGTCCACTCACCATGGGCTTAAAACTTAAGTGCAGGTTACTTTTGTTATTTGATGTTAATGGTGAAATAGCTGACCCTATAATATCCCACATCAGGTATTATCCATACAACATATAAATTAACCTTTGGTTCATAACATTTCTTAATATTTAAATTTAAATAGCAACTTAAGCTTGTAACATTGTATGTTGCTTTTAATACCTTGAAGCACAATAGGAAATGCTGATTACTATAATGCTGAATCTGTATGAGTAGTATTTAAAAATCACTGCCGCTATGGTAACCAAAGGAAAAAGATCCCTACTCTTTATTATAGTTTGTTAAATGTTTTCTTTTTACTTCAGATTGATTTTCACATGCTTTTATTCATTTCATGTAAAATGACTTTTCTGAAATAGAAGTGATTATTTGTTTTGATTCTTATTTCTGAATCTTAGAATATTTAAACACCTTAGTACACTATAGTAAGATTCAGCAATCAACCTTTGAAATAATTACGGTAAAATCAGGACTCAAAAATCACATAGAAATATTGTTCCCAAAACATTGTTCTCCCAGCCTATTTTATGAAATTCTACCATAGTTGAATAGTTGATAATCTTCACTGAAGAATCTGCTATATGGACTGATTATCACCAATGTCCAATGTCAAATGGTTTTTCTTTAGCTACCTACAATAGGTTTGGGTTCTTATGCTCTAGTGTTAGTAAGTACATGTGCAGGAGGTATAGATTCAAGATGATGGCAATGAAGATAGTTATTCCTTCTTTCATGTACTCAGTTATGCATTCATTCAACCCCTCAGCTACACAACTAAACAACCAAAGAAGTAATCAGCTAGTATCTACTGAGGACATGGTGTATAGCACTATTTTTGTGTTGCAGATACCTGGAAAGATTAAAAAGTATGTTTTCTAGGGTTTGTAAAAAAATACATGAGCATGGCTAAAAACATTAAAGTATAGGGTACCTGGGTGCTCAGTGGGTTAAAACCTCTGCCTTCAGCTCAGGTCATGATCTCAGGTCCTGGGATCGAGCTCTCTGCTCAACAGGGAGCCTGCTTCACCCCTCTCTCTGCCTGCCTCTCTGCCTACTTGTGATCTCTGTCTGTCAAATAAATAAATAAAATCTTTAAGTAAATAAATAAATAAATAAATAAAAACATTAAAGTATAGAACAGTCTCCTACCTTACCTGCCCCCAAATCCTACTTCCCAATTTATTGTTTGTTTTGTTATTTTGAGTAGCTCCATAGATTTCACTATAACACTTATAATGATGTTACTAGATTTATCATTATTAGGTATTATCTGTTGACTTTGTGTTATGATAACAATTTGGTCCATTCAAACCATCCACTCATTTTTTCAACCCTACATGACTATAAATATAATCTTAATTTTCTTACTAGTTACTTCCATTTTTTGTTCCATGAACCATAGGCAATATTTCTTATCTGTATCTTTTAAGTTAAGAACATTTAAATTTCTGCCTCTTCCTCTAGCTTGTTTCTCACCTTTCAAAAGAATCTTTTAATGGAAGTAGGAAATAAAATGTTATTCTAAATTTCTGTATGCTTCCTAGTTTATAGAATTTTCAGGTCTAGGGAGTAACCTTCAGGGTTTCTGATAGCCTCTGTTAGAATTTAAAATGAAGGGGTATCCATATGTGGATATTAGCCATATCCCTCATAAGTTTCCCTGATATAATTACAATCTAGATATGGTACTGTGTATTGAGTCCTATGAAAGAGAAATCATCTCTTTCTGGTGGCAACACCAGTAACAAGGGACATCCAGAAGAAGTATTGCAGCCTCACAGGAAAAAGCAAAAAGATGTAAGATGAACAGTCTTTGAAGAAAATGGTGGCGGGTATAAGAAAATGAAGGTGGTGCAAGTGAAGGCCTTTGGATTGGTATTCATTCACAACAAAGAAAGAAAATAAATGGAGAAAGAAATGGTTTTTGCTTTCTTCTGTTAAGGTTGACACAGGAATGTTCAAGAGGTAATTCTCCATAGGATTTGGACTTAAAAAGGTTAATATGATAGCCTTTGGGTTATTGCACACTGATGTTATTCTGAGCTTTACCCTTACTTGCTCTTAGGTTCACTATTTTGTAAATGAACACTTTCAGGAAAACAGAGACACTGTGTGAGCAAACCATTTAACCTTGGGAGCTTCGGTTATCTTCCCTGGAAAATGAAGGTGGGGAACAAGATCATTTATGAAGTCATTTTTTGGTGTTAAATTTTATACTGTGGATCAGAAGTCAAAAGACTAGACCAAGATAAGCTGAGGTTGAGTAAAAGATCTATGAACAATTTCTTACATTTGTAAAGCACATACAAATTATAAACTCAAATGTTCACCTTGCCTTATTGATTTCTCTGGATAACTCTGGGATATACATTTGCAGTATTTGCCTAAGATCTTATAGTTAAATGATGGCTAAGTTGAGACTACAAACCTGATTTCCTTCTACTTAGTAGAATTTTTTCTTGTGACGTAGACAACACATAAGCACACAATATCTTTTATCAATATTCATAATTTATGTCCATTACATACACACAATTGGTCCTATGTAATAACCATTTGAGAAGCGGTGGTTGACCTCAACTTTTTATTCTTGTGTGCTGCTTTTGCATAGTGAGATCCAGGATTAAAGGTCAGTTTGACTTGATGCACTGACTATTAATATCTTGGGGGAGATAGGAGCCTTGTCAGTGTGATATCCTTTACTACTTGCATTTAATTATAAAATGTATATTCAATTCAAACTGCAGAAATGAAATAAATAGCAGAAGTATAAGATATTCTAAAAGATAAACTTTAAATTAACTCACTCTAGATCAGGAGAGAAAATACCTTCTTCTGTACATCTTTTGTGAGGGGTGTCATTTTACATGGATGGTGTTCCCAGAAAGAGTATGTTTTAAAAGGTAACAAACTATAAGTCTTTCTAAGATTTGTTTTTGTGTGTTTGTTTCTTTGTTTTTGTTTTGGTTTGGTTTTGGGGGGGCAGAATTGTTGTTACATAATTTAATTTGAAAATGATTGCTGAGTGGTGACCTTAGAGCTGGGGAAATTTGTAGGGATATGGAAGAGAGTATGAGTAGAGTTAAAGAGAAAAAATCCAAGGAGTTGTTGCCTGGCAGATTGTTCCATAACAATGGGAGCTCTGCCAGGCACTTTTATGCTTGAGTCAAGGACTGTTTTTCCCAAGAAAACTGTAGATTAAATGCAACTTCTGAAGTCTGGTCTGTAAGCGGATGTGTCTATTTCATAACTGGGTTACTCTGCCAAAGTTTCAAGCACCAATTTATCTGAAGCCCTGGTGAGCACAGGAAGTTGCAGTGGAGCATAAGAAATACCTGGGCTTCGGAGGAGGAAGGGAAGAAACCACCAGAGCTTGATTTGTATATCTGAAATGAGCCTTGCATAAATCCTATACCCCAATTCTAACAAGGTCATTTCCCAACCTAATATTAGTTGTGGGAAACCACTGAAGCCAACTTCTATTAGAATGAAGACATTCATCATGGCATCTTAGAATGTGAGGAATTGAAAACACTCCAGGTATCATCTAGGTCAAAGCACTCATTTTGCAGATGAACAAACTGAAATCCAAGGAGGTTAAGTGTTTTGCCCAAGGTTAAATAGCTTGTTAGTACTGTATTTGAGATTAGAGCCCAGATCTCATGACTCGTAGGCCAGTGCTTTTGGTTAGATTCAATATAACTATCCATAAGGCCAAGTCTCCCAAGTCCCTATGACAGAGTCCTCAAAGACCTAGTTCTGCCACAAAAATCCAAGCTGGTCATTGTTTTTTTTTTAATTCTGTTTCCAATTTACCTACCCATATGTGTCAATCCTAATTAGTAAGGCACAGGCTTATAATTTAGAGCATGTATGTGCAGACAAGTAGACAGACTAGATAAGGGTAGGGAAGCAAAGATGAATGTGTCCAGCAGAGAGAAGAACCTGAGAAAAGACATAAATATGAGAATTTGGCTGGTATCCTTAGCAACTAGTGCAAAGACTAACAGTTTTCTGTTGGTCAAAAGGGGTACATAAATTTAAAGATATATAGTTCAGGGTCAAGATATCTAGAGTCTTCAGTGAAATCTCAGAGTTTGGATGAGATCTCGGGTACAAGGAAGGATACTGAAGATTTTTTTAAACAGTGGCTTGTCCTAACTGTTCTCAATTAGACTAATGCAATAGCAAAAATTAGAATTGATTATATCAAGGAGATTTTAGAAGCACAAAGACCAAGTAGGAAAGTATTTTTATGTCTAGATTATGTTTACATGTTTCTTGGGGAAGATGGGGCAAAATTCTTCAGTATACAGATTCCAGTTTTTAATGTCCACTTACTCTTCAATATGGTACAGCACAGACAGTGAAATTTACATCAGTGTAGCAGGGTCATTGTACAGAGACACGCCGTGTAAGGATACTGCCACATACAACGTCTCTTATGAACTAAAATGCAACTATTCCATTACCTTCTCATGGCAGTCATTATAGGCTGCTCAAATGAAAGCCTTTATGAATGTGAGAAGGAGCTGTTCACCGAACCCTAAGATGCCATTCTAGAGTCCAAGAGATCAATTGATACAAAGAGCTCCGCACATTAAGGTAATGATTTGCTAATCCAGCAGAGTAGCTGCCTCTGGTATTTGTCCTAGGAAATATGAGAGGATGGACCAGCGGGTAGTGAAAAGAGAGGACAAAAGAAGTCCAAAGAGAGAGAGAAATGAGGAAAGTCACTAGTTGATACGGTTGCCTTGTGCTGTGATAGATTTTTAGTCCAGGTTTAGCTTTAGACTATACGTCTTCACTATAAATCCTGTTTTCTTAAGGTGGCCTGACTAAGTCTCTGTTTTTTGCAGCAAATTGATAAATATTTTGAGCTAATTTTGGGGGCTAATTTTTGATATTGTCAGTTGATAATTAAAAAACTTAGTAAGTGAGGTTTGTGTTAGAGACAGCGGACTAAGATTTCCATTAGACTGGTGCCACCAAGCACCTACCAGATGGCGTATTTGACTTCAAAGGATATTGTCATTGAGCTACTTTGAATTAAAAAAATTCGAATAGAAGATTTTTTCTGAACCTGCTGTTGGGAAATTACATACATAAAAGAAACAGAGTAGAAAGATAGGAGAAATTGATTACAGTGTCGATGGATCTTCAGTAGCCTTTGCTGCATCATTTGGCTATTGACCTAACCAACTGCTTCCCTAAATGAGTTGTGACAAACTAGGGAATCCTGCAACTGTTAGTGGGCCTTCCTTTTTTCTGGGGAAAAAAGTCTGTTCTAGTTAAATATAGGCAGGGATTGCTATTTAAACAGGTTAACCAAATTAAACAGACTTGGGGAAATGGACTTTTCAGAGCCTTTTATATGTTTTGGTGCATTGTGAATAACTCAAAAGTATTACAATATGCAGTTGTTTTCAAATGTTTGGCAAAAAAAGTCTCTACCATCAGTTTTTGAGAACTGTTTATTCATATCACAGGAGAATACCAGTCTTGATTTGCCCCTCTCTCTTATAAATTGGTGTGTTCTCTCTTGTGTTAGGCTTTCTCTGATTGCTGTTGATGCTACTGATTGTTTCTTTCATGGAATTTTATAAAACAGATCAACAGAAACTCTAGGTTCTTTCTGTGAGTTTAGTTTCCATCTCCAAGAATGCACTGTATTTTAGAGTAAATCATTTCAAGCCAACCTAATAAACCCATGGGATTTAAGACTGAAAAAGCACGGATCTGTTTTTACTGTGTGTGAAATGGCTTAAACATTTATAGAGATTTGAACTTCACTTCACTTCATTTATTCTCAAATGAATTGGCCTACTATTTGCTTGTTTGTCTCTTCTTGGTCTTGACATATCTTAAATAGTAGGGCAGTTAATGCAGGAGCCCAGCTCTTGTTGGAGGTCCCCTTATGAAAAATATTCTATCGGGTGATTTGGGAGCAAAAGAAATTTCTCACTGCCTTATGCCAGGAAAATGAATAGTGCTGTGTTGAAGACCCAAGAGATCAGAGTGGGTTGAAAAAAATTCAGCAAGTGCATATTATGAGGAAGTCAGCAAATTGAAACTCTCCATACTTTTAGGGGCTTATCAGAGAAAACCTTCAGACTTCATGAGAGAGAGCACAACAAACTGGAGTGAAGTTTTCAATTGGCTTTTTAAAGTTTAAAGAGTTAGAAATTTCACAGACCTTCACTCTACATGTCCCCAGTGAGAATCAACAATGTGAGAATAATCTCATATGCACTATATATATATACACATATACGTATATGTGCATATATATAACTCACTGCTTGTAATGGTGAATGGTAGGGAGGAGGGCACAGGCTAAATGGCAGTTCTGCCTTGGTTTGCATTTTTTTTTTCTTGCTCCTTCCCTCATTCCCTCCACCTCATTTAGACAACAGCATGAAAGACACCAGGGTGGTCATCTCTGCCTTCTTCCCCCTAAAATAAAGAAATGAAACATACCCTGTCCTCTTTTACATGGTCATAGTATCCTACAATTTTTTTTTTTTTTCTGCCTCTCTTCTGGGGAGGCAGCACTGTCTGTTCTCTTTCAAGGTCAAAGTTATTAGAAATGAAGAGGAAGTATCATGCTTCCTGAGTCTAAGCCAGCTGGTTTGGAATTACATAAAGTCTGAGGCTTGTGCAGTGTTCTTAGCCAGGGTGGCTGCTTGTGGTTGAGGGCAAACTAAGAGCTCCCTTGAATAAGAGCAGGCGGAGAAATCTGCATTGTAGGGTTAAGGATTGGAGCATGAGATGATCAGAATGGAGGTGGGGCTTTGGGACATGCTGGTGATGAGAATAGGAAAGTTAGATAAATGGTCATTACTTTTGGTTTCCATCTTTTTCATCTGATAAGAAAGAAACATTCTTTTTAAAATTTATTTCCTTTCCAACATTTTTTTTTTCTAGACTTATTTTTCTAGTGCCTTTTGCTTTCAGAGTCCTTAATATTTTACATCTTTACTTTTAGTCTTTGGAAAATGCTAACTCCACCAAGCTGCAGTAAGTGATGAAGCCAGATAAAATACACACAAAGAAATAAACATTTCACAGGCAGCCTCTCTCCACCCGTGTGCACAAGCACACAGGTACTGTACCAGAGCCTGATGATTATGCCCTCAACCCACTTTGACAGAGGGATTTGTGTGGATTACAAATTAAGGCTTCGTGCTTGGGAGTGCATCTTCTCATATTACAGGGTCACGTTGTGAGAGCTCTAGGTGAGAAAATCACAGAGGAGCGCTCAACAATTTTGACCTCACCTCCACAAAGCAAACAACACCACACCACTATCTTATCTGCAAAGGGGAATTTGTGGCTCTCTGCATGTGATACCATCTCCATTTTCCCTCTGAGGGCTTGCACAAACACATATGCACAAACACACTCCCATCAATCCATAAGCAGTTGACTTTTTACAAACAAGTTACACATAAACATCTAAGAAAATGTTACGGACTTGAGCCCATTCTGGTTATATCTGCAAGTGTCTATTATGGGGCGAACGGTGGAGACTGGAGGGGAATATGCTCTTTATCTAGATGGGCATAGATAGACAGGAATAAGGTAGTCATAGCTAGTGATGACATTGTCTTTTTCTACACCTATTAGGTCCTAGTTACCCTTAATTTTTTAACTGACAGACATGATATCGAAGTAGTAAATGCGTAACTGTGACCTGGGAACTGGGAAAAGCCAATCTCTGGCATTAATATTCAGCATTGGTCCTTGTACTGATAAAAATCTAGCTAGATGCACACTTTCTTTCACCCCTGACCCTGTCTTTGCATGATACAGATGATCTATGTTACTTTTGGTCTAAATAGTTTAAAAATCACTAGTCCTCATTGAAAAATGTGATAGCAGTTCCTCTGCTAATCAAGGTAAATGAACCGTAGTCAGATAGATGGAAAGATAGACCAAAAAATGAAAGGTAGGGGGGGAAAAGGAGCTGAAAGGGGTGAGTTAGAGGAAGAGAAGTGATTAAAACCACAGAAGCCTCATCTGAGGACATGAGCCTGAAAGAGAACAGCATCGCTCTGAGCCTGAGTTACTGTAAGAGCTGTGCCTTTCTGTCATTTTTAATGGAATGTTATTAAAGACAAATCTGGAGTAGTGAACCCTTCAGTGCTTTCTTTTAATTTATTTATTTCTGCAGAAGGAAACCCTGTTAACCCCAGCAGATAATGTATTCAACAGCTTGTATCCATGGCAAGGTTGTTTCCTAAAAATTTTATGGGATAAATTTAGTTCAACATTTGCACATATTTACACATGAGGTCTCCATTTCAAGGTCTTTGGCTTAAGTAAGAAAGTCATCCCAAGGCAGGATGTCTGCCAGGCCTGCAGAGTATATTCCATATGCATCGTAAAGCTCCCCCATTTCCTAGGACATGAAGAGGACATTGCCTCCAGTGACCTCCTCTCCTCTTGGAATTGCAACGTGTAGGCTAGGACTGCTGCAAACCCCACAGGACACTTGCTACCGTGAAGCCCTCTGGGTCATGTCTCAGGCCTAGGCTGGCTCCCCCACAGTCTTTGGCCTCCTACAGATGAAGCCTGCTTTCCTTTCTCTTTAAAAGAGCTCTACCCCCACTGTATGTTAACTAAACTGAAATTAAAAAAAAAAAATTTAAGAGCTCTTCCCTGGCTAGCTCTTTTCCCTAAAGGAACTACTCTGGAGTGGCACACCACATAACCATCCTGTCTTTCAGATTGCCTTTGAGTCTACATGAAACTTTTCTATTTTCTCTTGCAAGGGTTTTATAGCTAATATTAGTGTAGGGAGGGGAGTGGTAGCAAGAGAGAGGGCATTCATTTTTACCACCTATTGACATCTAATGAGCACCACAGTTGACCCTATGTTAGTTACAGGGGTTGCCATGGTCTAAAAGAAAAGTCACTATTTTCATGACTCCTACATTCTAGTGAGAGAAAACAATAAATACTGTGACCTGATTTTTATATACATTCTAAGGGGAAAAAACCCAAAGCAGGGTAGGGCTTTGGGGGAATGGAAAATGGGGATGGGGAATGTTTCAGGGATGGGGAATATTTTGGAAAGTATAGTCTGCTTTTTAAAAATATACATTTCTCAGGAGCAGTTACATTAAAGCAGAGTCCTAAAAGAAGAGGAAATGAGCTGCACAAAAGTATGGAAGCATACTTTTTTATGCTTTAGAACTTTGCTGATCACTCAGATAGTACAAAATCTTCCAGGGAGAAGAAATGGCAATATCACCAGTAAGTTTGGACTGCTTGAGGATTGACAGGGTTGCTAAAGTAACCAGAGGAGCAAGAGTAGAGCAGGGCTTGGTGGTAGGTGAGGACCACCGCCTGTAGAGTCATCAGTAAGAAGTTGGGATTTTAGCCCCTGTGTGATGGGAAGATACATCAGGAAACTGGCACGAGATGATTTATATTTTAAAAGGTCACATGGTACAACTAAGGATCAGGGAACTGAAGGGAGTACCCCAAACACTCAGTCGATTTGGGGCTGAGCCAACCCTGAAGTTCAAGTTTCAAGTAAGACTGACTCAGGGATCAGGGATTTTAGTCTCAGCTTTGTAATCAAGACCTTTAGGTTCTTTGTTCCTTTGAGAATTTATCCTTGAAAGTAGCAAGGTCATGCCACTATTTACTAAGCAAAGATGCTTTACTACAGTGTGAGGAACTCTTGGAATATACTTGTTCCGGTTTATTTTTGTTTTCATAAGTGTATCATATTTTATGTTTCTTCAAATAGCATTGAGGAGCAGATGATTTAGAATTATGGATGAAGTTGATCATTTCAGAAATCAAGTATTTTAATGTCATATGCAGTTGATCATTTAAGGAGGATTCTGAAGTTTGGAAACTGTCTTATGAGTTCTTTGGGTTGGGACTCCATGAGAAAGAAGTGACATTGCTGATGGGCTGTCCTACATACAGAAGGGTGACAGCCATGGAGGAGTTAACCTCAGTAGTAATCCTTTCTTCAGTACAATGTACAAGTGCCCTATACTGGAGTCTAGGATGAAATGGCTCACTGGGTGGCAGGAAAGAAGATAAGCTGAATATCTCCAAAATGCTCCACAGCTTCTGTAATGTATTAGGCTTAGAGAAGATAAAATTTAATATTAAATTTGAACAGAATCATGCAAATACATCATTAGCAAATTGCATGCTTTCCAGGTCCTTTTGAGTGCTAAAGAACCTATATGTTTTCTCCTAGGGGGAAAAAAAATTAAAAAAAAAATCTTAAACTATATACTGATAGTTCTGTAAGATCAATACATAACAAATGATCATTTGGGGGGCACAGAACTCTAAATTTAAAAATCCAGGTAGTGGATTACTCCACAAGAGGAAACACAACAATGGAGAAGCAATTTCAGGCATGAAACAAGATGATCTTTACAGTGAATTTCCATCTTTATTTTTAAAAGCCACAAGTAATGAAAGTGTTTTCTGTATACTTGTCCCATTATTCTAACTGTTCCTGAACACATATAAAATCACAAACCTATATATAAATAAATGCCTGGAGTAAGTTGGGACCATCCTAATGGGAAGTGAAATAAGAACTATAAGATGGAGAAGAGGAACTGTGATTTTTTCCCATTGGTTAGACTCCTCAGACCACAACACCCTCTCTCTGGACTTTGAAAAAGGAAGTCTTAAGGGTTTCATTTTAAATCATCTTTATTTATTATACTCAGTATCTCTTTAAAATTTGTTAGGGATATTTTTCCCCTTTCTTTGACCAGAACTTTGCTGATCACTCAGATAGTACAAAATCCTAAGCTTTAAGTACAAAGCATAAATTTGATTTTAAAGTAAACTGTTAAGCTCTGTTAGTCAAGTTTTTTCTTTATTTCAAGATTCCTACCACATCTCAGGATAAGGTCTACTTCAGTCAGGAAAAGAGGATACCAGCTTCTTTTCTCTTTTCTCTTTCCTTCCTCTTAGTAACTATTATTTTTTCTTTTTTTCTTTTTCTTTTCTTTTTTTTTTTTTTTTTAATTTGTATAGAGGTGGGGCTCTGGGGAGAGAGAAAGCCTAAGGAGAACAGGAACTAAAATTTTACATTCTCCAGCCCTGGAAAAAATTTAAGCCGACTCTTTCTCTAGTGGACACCTTCAAGAATTCTTAGGAGGCCCCATTCATCTCTGGAAAGCACTCACCTGTAGCTCTTTTGATCACACTGACTGCATCCCCCTCCCAGTGATGACTGGTTTCTTCTAAAGCCCTGTAGGAATCAAGTTATAGAACTTCAGTTGATCTTTGCTTAACCCTGCTTTTTTCTATAGTTTGCCCTTTTGAAAAGGACCTAAGAGGACTTCATCCTGGCTCTCTGCCACATAGAGCATATCTCTCATGTACAGGAAATACCCAAAGATTCTTGAAGATACTGGGGAGTGAAGACCATATTGTTTAATCACTTCATCATAGCTCCACTCTTAACCCATCTCTCACCCTTCTGAATGCTCAGGTGGAAGTCAGATACAAGTCCACTATAACCACTCACTGCCTATAAAGCTCTCAGAAAGTCTTGCTGAAACCTCTCTTGAGGTGACTGGGGAGCTGACAATCAATTGGGAAAAGGGCTCTAGCACAGCTTATTCCAAAGACTTTCTCTTTCTTTATATCCTTTAGCTTCCAAACCTTTTATGTTTTTTTTTATGTTGGTGGGGAGTTTAAAAGTCTTCTAACTTACCACTGTTTTTTTTTTTTTTTCTAAAATGAATCTCACAACTCCCTTTGATATTTGATATTTTTCTCCACCAAGGCTTACATTATAACCTTCTCAATACCTCATTTAACTTGGGATAGGCTCTGTGTTCATTAAAATCACCCAATAATTGTCCCTCTTATTGCTTCATTTATTGAGGAACCTTGCAAGTGTTCTAATTTAGGCTTAGGTTTTACCAAAGTGTATACTTGGAATTTATTTCACCCAGGCTATTGGATGGGTAACCTGCATGTGCATGGCTTTGATAGGCAGCTTGTCTCTATGGCATAATTTAATGGCTCAGAAGACCTTTATGCCTTTTAATAACTGTCTTCCTCTATTTCCATCTCCATCAATAATTTGTAGGGTTTTTTGAAATTCCAAAGGAAAAAGCATTTGCTTTGAGTTCAAGTCAGAAAACCTGAGTTTAAACCATTTCCATTTCCCTACTCAACACCTGTAGGATTTTTATTGATAGTAGTATAAGATAGAACTCTCTGAATTTTAATTTACTCATTTGTGAAATGTGGTCAGAAATACCCTCTCACCTAGTCCTGTCATATTGATTAAACAAAATGATGATATTTGAGGACAGCACAGGATTAAAGTATTCACCAAATGTAATTTGCCATGATTACTGCTGTGCCTACTGTTGTTACTACTACCACAGCTACTACTGCACTCCACTCATGAGAGGGAGAACAGAGAGTTACCTAGAGTCCATGTTACAGAGCATTGGTGGTGCCAAGATGGTCAAAAGCAGGGTGAGGGTAATAAACAGCTCATTAGAAGGGATGTAGAAGAGAGTAGAGGCATTGAAAAGGAAACTGGCAAGGGGTCCAAACAAAGCATTTCCATGAGTTTGCCTCAGGTTTGTCTTGGTTAGAAGAGAGACGTTGGATTGGCTTCAGTTTAGATCTCGATGTCAGCTGTGAAGTGGACCATGTGTATATACTCCTCATTTTTCCTTCATAAGAATATCAGTGCAATTCCTGAGTTAGTGGAAGGTCTTCTGTTTGGCAAAAAGATATATCGCAATGTCCTTGGCTTAGTTACATTCCAGAACATTTTTGTTGTTGTCCGGTACGGTCTGCTTAGGGAATAGTTAAAATTCATATACCAGAAAGTGTAATTTTCAGAGACCAGAGGCCTACATATGTACAGATTAAGGAGTGTGGGCACAGGGTTCACAGCGTAGCTTTGAACTTCCACCACATCCATATGATATATGTATGATATGTATAAGATGTAACTTGCATCCCTGCTATACTGAAGCCATTTAAGGAAGTTATATTGTAATTTCCTATCTCATGAGGAAGTACCCATAAGGAAAGGACATATTAAGAGAAAAAAAAGTGTTACAGTGACCTACAGATATCAATTAAGTTAGTTTTAAGAAGAGTTTAGCTACCACTGGCTAAAACAACAGAGATTGTGTATGTATGCCTATGTGTGTGTGCACACGCACACATCCCCAAACTATAGGTTGTTTCCAGGGCCTGACTCTCCAGGAAATATTTTGTAATTACAAGGTGTCCTTGCTCTTGTAAATTGGGAATTGGAGAAACCAGAGGCAACTTACTCTGACCTTTACTTCTAACCCCTTCTCCCTATATCTTATCGTCTCTTCCTACTTACATCAAACCAAATTGTCATTATTTCAGTTACGTCCTGCCCAGCATGAGCCTAGTCCATGTTCCAAGCATGAAAATTTATCAAAATTATCCTCTTTTTTAGTAAAGAGTGAAGATGTTTTTAAAGAGCATCTTGATTTTCTTGTAGAAAATAAACAAAGCAGCAGCACATGCATAATCACTTAAATAGCATGCCTTTCCTTAATAGGAATTACATAGCATCCCTTTCCATATTGGCAGTGTCAGAAGGTTAATTAAGGAGGCTGTTAATGTGGAGAAGGATGTTTTCGTTTCAGATCAACACCTCTCAAGATATAAGCATAACTTAGATTTATTGATTAGTACTAAAAGATGACATAGACAATGTGAAGAAACACCCAATAGCTATAGAAGACTCAAAGTCAAATCCCGGGGGGAAATATGTTCCAGATCATTGTGGTACTCTAAATAAAATAATCTCCCTCTCCAAAGACGTAACTAATATCTTTAGATTTAACAGTGCACCTAGCTAACATAAAGAGATAGATGCTTGGATTTGCATCCATGCTGAAAGTAATGTAGTAATAGCATTTTATTATTTGTGTAGTGTTTCATATTTTACAAAATGGTTTCATGGTCAAATTTAGTCCTCACAAGAGTCCTATAAGGTAGTGTTATTGGGCCTGTTTTTCAGATGGCAGTTTGATGCGGCTCTAACTGCCGTGTGTGAATCTGGCCACTGTAGAGATAAAGTAGGGCTCTCCTGTTTTCATTTATCAGTTATAACTGTCATGCTTTCTCCTCTAATTACAAAATCAGTAATTGTCATGAACACTAAAGGAAAGGGATTCTCTCACCAACTTTCCTAATAAGTACATCTCTTTGCAAACTCCAAGATGTCAGCTAAAATAGACTGTGAGAGTTCCAGAAGAAGTATAAGATGTCCTTCCCTGCCTCTCCACTACTGTACTTCCATGCATCTCTAATGTCTTTCTTTTTTTCCCCCTCTTCAAACCTCCTCAAAATTCTCCACAAAACTCTTCAGCCTAACTTCCTGTACTTCTTGTCTTCCCTTGTTTCAGGAATCCCACACCTCTCAGGCCTATAAAGTTTCAAAGCTGTGACTGCTGGTTTTCTTTCATATTTTTTCTACCACCTGCCTTTCCTTTACCCTTTCCTTACCCTTTCATTTTCATTTGTGAGCTCAATGTCTTCCAGTTTCTTGAGGATCGGATAATTTAATTTACTTTTTAGATGGGTGTATGTATGGGTGTATTTCTTGGGTTTTCACAAGAGGTAGCGTGTCATTCTCATTCTACTCTTTAAATTTGTACTGAGTAATCACTTCCCCTGGCTAGAGGGAATGAACAGAATCATGAAGAAGGGAAGCAAGACTACTGGAAAGAAAGAGGAGCTACAGAACAGAAGCCTAGGGAATGCTCTCAGTTACCCTCTCCTGTGAATGAACCACACTCTCAGAAGATACTTATTTTCAGATCTGTACAAGTTTGTGTAGAAGCCCCAGCTGCTAAACATCATCCAAAAACACAGCATTTTTAAAACTTCCTGGCCAGCGTTATGGAAATGGATGCCAGGATTAGATCTCTTTCCTCGGTCAATTGAATCCTGACCTGCAGCCAAGCTACTTTAAGAAAGAAGAACAATGTAGCACATATAAATTGGAAGTTCCAGTCACCAAGTCCTTGAAATTCCTCCTCTTTCCTGTTTAGTACGGGAAATAAAGCAGAGGACTGGGGCTCAGGAACCTAGGTCCCATTCCCTTCAGGCCCGCTCACTGCTCATGGGACCCTGAGTGCTTCAATTCTCAGAGCATCTCTGTGATGAGTATCTTCATTTCTGAAGTGAAAAATATCTGCCATGCTTGTGTCATTCAGTGTCATGGCAGGGAGCCAAAATGATTTAGGTGAAATATGTCAAGGTTAAAAAGTTGTTATTTATTGATTTAATTCTACTATCACCTTTTATTGTTTTGTCTTCTGTGGTATAAGTATTTCCAGTCTGATTTCGTTTTGCCTTAAGTTACACCAAAACAGAAAATTCAAAAAAATCATCAGTAATTAGAACCACTGGTAATTGGAACCACTAGTATTTTGTTCTTTGTTTTTTCAAATATTTTTATTTATTTATTTATTTATTTGACAGAAAGAGAAGAGAGAACAAGCAGGGGGAGCAGCAGAGGGAGAGAGAGAAGCAGGCTCCCCCCTGAGCAGGGAGTCAGACATGGGGCTCAATCCCAGGATGCTGGGATCATGACCTGTGCCAAAGGCAGAGTCTTAACTGACTGAGCCACCCAGGCGCCCCTGGTTTGTTCTTTAAATATAAAAGATTCCTTGTGAATACATGTATTACAGAGTTCATATTTAGCCCAAACTCAGATTTCTGAGTTATTTTTTTCCTAACCAGGACTGGCCATAAATAATGATAAATGTTGGGAATGTATCCCTAAAATTTCTGACATGTACCAGAACAGACGATATTAGGAAAAGGGGTAAATTCAGCTAATCTATCATAGCATATGCAAAACTCATTTACAACAGGGCACAATAATCATTAACTTATAGAATTTGGGGAAAATGTGTCTCCAGAGATACTTGGCATTTTAGATGAAATTTTCATGTCCTGTAAAACAGATTTCCAAAATTCAATACAGGTATTATATGCTCAGCAGTCAGCAATATACAAGTAACAGTGTTATTGAACATAATTTTATTTCTTCAATAATTACAAGCAATAAAATACAATAACCAAGAATATCTTTTCTTTAGGCAAGCACATAATTCTTTTTAAAAATGTGAAAAATTTATACAACTTTCCAAGATTTGAGACTAACACAAGCAAAAATCAGCACAGAGAATCCTCCACATGACAGCCACAATGACTAGTGGGCTTCCTGTTTCTTCTAAAGATAATTTTAAGCAGAGACTATAGTTAAACTAAAGAAGAGATAGTCATCTGGGGAGAGAAGTATACTTTCTGGACAGCCAAGAAATCTCATATCAGGGATGCCATCATTGTGGAAAGACACTGTTGGAAATCAGGCCTTTTGTGAGAAGGTACTTTAGGCAGTGCTCATGTGTGATTCTTTTTCCTCTGGAAGACAGACTTCTTGTGACTATTAATTTACTAAGGGGTGACATGTGTATGTTTGAGAGCAGGACAGAAGGCTCTTCTGCTCTCTCTTAGTTTCCTCTGTACCTTTTTTTTTTTTTAATAGGGACACATAAAATTCAATATGACTTTAAAATATAGGACAGGGATGCCTGAGTGGCTTAGTCAGTTAAGTGTCTAACTCTTGATTTGGGCTCAGGTCATGATCTCAGAGTTGTGAGATTGAGCCCCATGTTGGGCTCCCCGCTGGGTGTGGGGCCTGCTTGGGATTCTCTTTCTATTCTTCCCTGTCTCATTCTCTTTCTCTAAAAAAAATTTTAAAAACATTTAAAAAAATAAAATATAGGACAAAAAATGGTGAATGCATTTATGTGACTCATATCCAAATTTTATTCAAGTGGCAAGTAAGCAGAAAAGATTCTTTATGGAACCTCCCCTATGATAAAAGCAAACACCAGATACAAAGACTTGCTGACAGTGTTATAGAATGAAGCATCCCATACGTTCTCCCAGGGCTCTGGCAGAATAAGGGTTTTCTCCTTTGTCCCTCGAGGCTAACCATAGGCCAGAAGAGCCACCTATCTTCTGTGAGGCAGATGAGCTAATACAAAGGATTACTAAAGCATTCAGTTTGGGAGATACATATTCTAATTCAATCATACGTATTTTTCAAATATCCATTCAACAAAAATATATTGAGCAACAACTAGAAGTCATGTTGGTGTTGGATGTTGATTTATAACCTGATTAGCATCAAGCATGGACAACTTTGTCATCCTAGGAGCTAATTTTGGTAAGTATGTGTCCAACAGAAAAGGGGTTTCTTACTTTAACCATGGCCACAATTATGTCATAGTAGAGGTAATTTTCAGTTACTTGAAACATAGGTAGTATAATCATCAACTTAGAGGTGAAAAGAGCCATATGAATACCCATGTCTCCCCAGAGACTCCTCTCTTCCTGGCTTTTATGTTTCACAAATCCTTCCATTCCTCTTGTTTATTTCCCCCCACTGAATTCATGTTCCTGTTTGGTTGCTTTGCAGATGAGTATGATATGAATTAAGTATAATAACTTCAGGTGGAGAATAAGCAGTAAAAAAAAAAAAAAAAAAAATCAGCTAATAGTTTCATTTAAATGTCCTCAGTAGTAAAGAGCAGGAAGAGGAAACCTAGACAATATATAATCTAGGAGCTGAATTATTTTCAAATGGAATAATTTTCAGAGTTCCACAGAGTGACAATAGCTCTTAAATCACATGAAGGGAAAAGCTTATTTCAGCTTCTGGGTATGTGTGTGACTTTTTTTTTTGCTCCCCAAAGCTAGAATTGCTCTGATAATCAGCACACAGAAGGGTTGTCCTGCTGGGACTAAATTATAAATAAGAGAAATGTTCAGCACCCTCCAAGGATTTTACCTGTGGTAATAGTGCTTTCCATCTTTAATACACTTCACTTTTATTATAGGATTATTACTTCAGCCCCTCTCCTAAATGTGTAATTTTGCCAGCACAATATCTCATAGAGATAAATAGCATTCAATAGGGTTTCAGTAATTATGAAACATTACAGTGACATCTTGTACATCACATTACTGGTATCAGGTAAACATCCAAAAGATAAGATGACTTCTTAAAATAAGCAAGAAATACGACTTTCTTCTTTTGTATGATGGAGGTAAGAATGAGCTAACTCCATCGTGTCTTTCTAAATATTTGGTATATTTATTCTGGGGCATTTACGGCCTTATACCAGGTGACCATTAAAACTCTAAACATATGTAGATGTGGGTAGAGAGATTGTGATCTACACTGTTTTGCTGATGTATAAAAACCTGCACAAGAGGAACAAATGAATTGTTATGTTAAAAGCTAATGTTGAAAAGTACCAGGAAAAAATAGCCCTGGAACTTCTTGTATCTGGAGTGATGCTACATACTTGCAAAGTTCAGTATGTTACCTGACGTAACAAGTATTGACTGTTAATATTATTAGCTCCATGAATATTAGCCACATGCTGATGACATGGAACTTCCTCCCAGAGTATTATGATTCACTTCTGTTTATAGACCTAATATTGCTTGATCGTTCTTGTCAGGGACCATGTTCTTTTGCCTGTTGTTTGGTGAGCATCCAAGTGTTCCGAGAGCCCTACTGCTACCACTGCCTTTCCTTTCAATTCCTTTGTCTCCTCCATGTGTGCGAACCTGTGGGTGTCAGCATCTGCCACAACCATGACTGTGAACGAATGTGAAGAACATTAGTGCACTGGAGTCCTTTTCATTCCAGAGTTTGTCCTTGGTGACCATTGGTGGTCAGCTCATTCAATAATGGATGCTGCTTGGCTGCCTCTCTCAGCAGGTTATGTAGAATGTTCTCAGTAAGAGCTGCTCCATCAGGCCAGCTCCAAGTGTTAGTTCTGATATTTGGTTTCTCATAGGATTTGTTTACACACTTGAGGCTTTAAGCTTAGTATCTACCACCAAAATCCCCTTCCCTTAATAATACCTTGTGTATCTAGTACCCATGAAACTTCTTAATTCTTTTCTGAACTGCGTTTATTTTCAGCCTAAACTAACTCTTAAAATAATCCTTATATCTTGCGTTGACTAATCATGCATAAACTAATGTTTTTTATTTCAAATATATCTTTTTGGGCGCTTTAAAGGTGCATCCAACCCTAACATGAAGGAAGCAGGTGGATACCTTTATTTTCTTTCTAATCCAAATATTTCCTAGTTATAGATAACACTTTGTTTGCACCACCTTCTTTCCCAAGATTAAAAAAAAAAAAAAAAAAGTCCTAAACTATAGTGTACTCAGTATATTTAAAGAAATATTTTCCTGGGGATATCCATCACATATTTATAAGGAAAATCCTTTTGAACCCATCAAATCAATTAGCTCTAATATTAAAACATAGCCCCTTCTAAGTCTGATTGCCTTTAAAATCTATAGTCTTGAGGGATTTTTTTATTTGTTTTTTTCTTTTACCTCCTTGTGTGAGTGCATATATATAGTTCAAGAACTTAATGATCACATGTTTTCACCTTTGTGCTTTTCTCTAATTTGGTCTTCTTCAGTTAAGTGTAGAATGATCCTACCATATTATAGCTTTCTCCTGTTTGTCCATTATGGGAATAAAATTAATTGTTATATAGGTCTTACTTTGGAAGAATGCAGGGAATAGAAGATGTAAATATAGGGGAATTGAGGGGGAATGGGGTGGTTACCTCATATACCTCATTATTATTAGTGATGTTTGATCCTCTTAAGCAGCAGATTTTGAACTTTCACCCACAATGCCTCTTCCAAAAATCAGGGAAGACTATTAATTTTCTTTGATGATGTTTCTACATTAGTCTGAAAGTCTAAAAATGGGTTACAAAAAAGAAAATGCAGTTATCTCCTATATGATTTTTGTCTCTTGTTGTCAAGTTTGGGTTAGATAAAGAACATTTACTTAAGTTGTAGATCCCCATCCCCATTACCACCACTTACAGACACACATTGGCTTTTTCCACAAAAATGACAGAGATGGTTACACATAGATGTTTTTCAGATCTCATTTTATGAAGAAGAGATGGAACAGAAATTTGTGACCCTGTTTACAAGATCGCCAACAAATGTTTTAAGCGGTCCAAAAATAAAAGCCTGTGCTGCGGGTAACAGTTTTTTGGATGTTACTACTTGATGCTATTCTTATCAATTATGGAAATATTTTATGAACATTGTTTTCTTTATATTCCCTATTCTTAACAACCCCTGGCATTTATTTATTCTGCTATTACATAAATCCTAGTAATAGGAACAGCAAGATAATGTGAAAAAACACAAGTACAAAATACGGAATACAATAACAACTTATTTTAAATCATATTCCAATACAAACTGCATGTCTTCCAAATTGTATTACATGAACTCTGATACATGGAAACTCTGAGAGGGAAATTCAAAGGCTGATTAGAAAGGGAAATGCAAATTTTGAAAATAATTTACTAAGTGTGAGACCGACCAGGAAGGAAAACTCTACTGAAGGTATACACAATGAAGAGGTGATTTTAGTGAGAAAACAGAAAGGATGTGGATAGAAAATAACAGACTGGAGCCAGAGGAGAAACTTAAACTTATGAGGGATATTAGTGGTCACTCCGGCTAGTGTTCTGGCCTGTGGTAAAACACATTTACAGAAATAATAGGTGGTCATCTAAGCTCTTCTGGACACACACACACACACACACACACACACACACACACACAGAAAAAGCACATTACACATATATGTAATGCATAATAATTGTAATTCTGAAATAGATTCCTCTAAGAGAGCAGTAATTCATTTTTCTCTGAGACTGAAACTACAACCCCAAAAGAATTTTTGGAGTTAATGTTTTCTGTATTATAGATCAGAGTGCCCGTTATCACTCCTAGAATACATTTTATAAGAATATTCCACTTCTAGTAAATGAAACAAGATGGGATTGGGAGGGAGACAAACCATAAGTGACTCTTAATCTCACAAAACAAACTGAGGGTTAATGA